>NC_058135.1:22753959-22880991 GCF_016433145.1 Gracilinanus agilis
GGGGGTGGGGTGGGGTAGGGTGTGTGAGGAGAGAAGGGGGGTTGCGGAGCCTAGGAGGGGAGGGAGGTAATAGAGTGTCATAGCAACAGCGCGCTCCGGACTCTTTCCGCTCGCGGTCGCGGGTGAAGGGGGACGCAAGAGCGGCGCGTTGCGTCATCAGGACGCGCACGCGGAGCGCCTCACCGCCTTCGCCGTTTCTTTAGGTCCCCTCCCGGCTGCCGTCGCCTATCGCCTTCGGTGTTTTAATCTCCCCATTCAGCTTTCCTTCCTCCCTCTCGAGACTCCGAGACCCCACGTAGTGCGGTCCGAGAGGAGGACACGGCCCCCGTGCCTCCCTCGCCCGTTCCCCGACCTCCCCGGGCCAGCCTCATGTAGGTCTTCTCGCTCTTGCCCGCTTCCTCTCGGCTGGGTTTGCGTTGCGTCAACTTCCGGGCGGGTCCCCGCCAGCCGCCGCCGGGCCTCTCCCTCTGCCGGGCCGAAGCCCCTTTGTGTCCCCGCGGCCTCTCGTGGCGCGGGCCTGGCACGTCCCGCGCGGGGCAGGGGGAGGCTGAGGCGGGGGTGGCCGCGCGTTCGGCGGGCCTGCCGCGCAGGGGGTTGGAGCGGGGAGCGAGGCGGCGGGAGCCCGCGGGGGCCAGAGGTGCGCCGGGGTCAGCGAGCGCGTGCTGCCGGGGAGGGTGATGAAAAGAGGTGTGCCCGTCCCCTCCCTCGCTCCCGAGGCCCGGGCGCGAGGCCGCTGGGGCAGCTCCAGCCCCGCACTCACTGCCTCCCCGCCCCCCCAGGCCCACTGCCCATTGTCCCGCGCCCCCGGGGGTGGATTGCTGGGCCGCTCTTCTCGCTCCGGCTCTCACGGCCTCTCTTTGTGTTGTGGTGGTGGTTTTGTTCCCGTAGATTATCAAGGCCAGCTCCCTCAGGGTGGTCGGTAGGTTTCCACCATGAGCCACTTCAACCTGGACCGGTTCCGCTTTGAGAAGAGGAATAAAATTCAGGAACAGCCCGAGCCAGCCCCCCAGCCTCCTCCTCCTCCTCCTACTCCTCCACCTCCTCCTCCTCCTCAGGTTGAGCTTCCTTCACCTGTTTCCACTATTATTGAAGATGATGATCTTGAAAGGGGAAAAGGTAGCAGGCCAGGAACTCCAGATTCAGATATAACAGAAAAAACAGGTGAGTCACAGCATTGCAAAATTATGTAATATCAGTGGATTTGAAAGGATGGGATGTTAAGCACTAGATAATCTGCCATTTTTTTACTCTTTTCTGGTCATTAAATTCATCTTAGCTTACTACATCTTGGTCTAGGCCTTGGTGCTGTCTTAGGAGTTGTATACATCTTCACATTGACCTCTTCTGATTCCATTGGGGAGGGAGAAGCCCTGTTCAAGATAACTGCTAGATCAGAAGAATTGAAATTGAAGGAACCACAGATAAAACAAAGATATACTTGGTTTGTATCTATTAAGTGAGCTTGATGAATTTGAGAGAGCACCAAATTTGAAGTCCCTGGTTTCAAGCCTCTTCTACCACTTTTGAGACTATATTTTTTTCACCCCTAAAATGGGAATGATAATACTTGCAGGAAAAGCCTCGTGAAGGAGGTGACATTTGAGCTGTCAAAAACTGCAAGTCAACCTCTGCTGTGTTCCAGAGACTGAAAAAATAAAGGTCCTAGAACTGTCCTTCCTCCTAGAGATCCTCTAGAATGCAGATGATGTTTAAGGTCAATTGTTGGAATTTCTTGGGGAAATAAAACATTTGTTAGAAAGAAAGTGAACATTGCTAAATTATTTGATACAGATGAATGTAAAAAAATGGAAAGATAAAAAATTGGTGTTTTTCCTCTATTCTTTTCTTCATTTTTTTGAGAAACTATTTCACACCAGTCCAGAGAGCTCTTCTTTATAAACCTAGATGGCAGTATCAGGACCAGTGAAAGTTACAGAGAGAAATTTTTTTTTCTTAGCATAAAAAACTAACAGTATAGGGCTGTCTGTACCTATTCTGGCAAAGGCTGGATAACATTCTGCTGAGGATATTGTAGAGAGATTTCTTGTTTTATAGGGGAACAGGATCACTTCTGAGATCCTCTTAACTTGATTCTATCATTCTTAGCTTTTGGAGCATTACCGTTTAGAAAGGAGGAAGTTAGAGGTGGAAATTAATTTTTAGGTGAGCTATTGATTGAATAGAAAAGAAAGAGATGGAAAAATTTTTTATTGTCCAGAAACTCAGCATTTCAGCTAAAGGAAGTTTTATATTTACACTGACCACCAATAATGCTGTATAAATTTTCAAGGTTTGTACCTTTTCCTCCACTATTTTTTTGTACGTAGGGACATTCATTGAACCTTCATTTAGACAGCATTTAGGATTGAAGATTTTGGTTTGTTTTAAATTATCCTCATTTATCTGTAGATAGGCTTTTAGAGTTAGGATAACAGTTTTAGAACTGTAAGAGATCTCAGGAATTTACTAACCTAACACCCTCATTTTACATATTAGGAAACTGAAGCCCAAAGAGGTTACAGCCACACATTTGATTATGTTGGAGAACCAAGACTAGAATGCAGATCTAGAGTCAGTTATTTTAGCAATGATTTGTTCAGTCCCCACTCTTTAAAACACTGGGATGCAATGGATGGGAGCAGTAAATAAGACACTGTACATTTCTGTCTCCTATCACTCTACCTCCATTGCTCTATCCATTTATCCGTTGTTTTTCTACACACTGATAAAATCAGTAACTAGCTTACCTCCAGTCCTACCCCCTAATTGATACAGTTTTTTCCTGCTATCATATGTTTGTCAGAAATGTTTCAGAGATTTCAACTTTGCATCTTTGTGAAGGTGGGTATCAAGGCAGCTGGTTAGTGTCATCTCCATATTTATGACTCTCCCTTGCTTATCATTATTTCTTATTTCTTCAATTTTCAGTTTAACATTTATGGTATGTTTCTACTATGTAAGGTACATAGATATGAATAGAAATAATAAACCAAGTGTTTGCTCTGCAAGATTCTCAAGTGGCTGTGGGTGGGGGAGTGGTATCTTGGGTCTTATCTATGTATTTTTTTAATGCCTTATACCTAGTTGCACTATTAATGGTAGTCTTGGTTTCTGGGAGAGAAAATTTCCAAGAACTACTCTTAACTACTTGAGTGGAGGCTTGTTAATATGGTATCCAGAAAACACTGGATTTGAAATCAGAGAACTTAGATCAAATCCTAGCATTGTTACTCACTATCTATGTGACCTTGGTCAAGTCACTTTCCCCTTTTAACCTTAAGTTTCCTGGTCTATAAAATAAGGTTGTGCTATAGAATCCCTAAAGTTCTTTCTATTTCTGATTATGTCAGTAGTTGTAACCTTCATGTGATTGACTACTAATGTATGAAAACAGATCATTTTTTGGAACTATAATGCTGTGTGTTTCTATCTCTCCCATCTTGTAAGTCTCCTATAAATGGAATGCTGTGAAACTAGAAGACTTCTGGCATAAATTGTGGAATGTTGAAGTGAATGGCACAGTTTATGGTAAATGTGATACATATAGGGATCAGACCTGCCATGCCATCGTATTGGGAACTTCCTCCCTGCACTAATGCAGGCTAGCATATTCTCTGCACAGACACATGAAGTGACTTTCCCATCTATGGTCATACAGACAGGGTATATTAGATTGGACCAAGGCTTCTTGGCTTTGAACCTGACTTTCTATCCATCAGAGCACATTGCCTAAGTGTGATGATAAAATAAAATAATATCATCAACTAAGGATATAGTAATGATGCTGGATTCTTGCTTTTTTGTCATTTTCTGATAATATTAGATTTTTCTCAAAATTTGTCCCTGATTCAAGACCTTACTTTAGAGTCTTTCCTTCTACATCAAATTATCTCTTGGTAGACTTCAGTATTCTCATTGGTGACCTTTCCAACACCTTGAGATCTCAGTTTCTTAAATCCTATGAGTTCCATTTCTTCTCTGCTTTTGCCATTTACAGGGATAGTCATACCTGATTTCACCATCCCACAAAACTGCTCCATGTCCAGGCTGTGATATAGTGGAAAGAACACTGGAGTTGGAGGCAAGACCTGGGCTCAAATCCTGAATCTGACACTTAATCCCTTCTTATATTTTCAATGTGCTAGCTCCTTCCACCACTTAGAATTTCTGATTTCCTTTAAACTCAGCTTGATTGCTACCTTTTCTGTTTCTGATAATGTTTCCTGTACTATCTGCTTCTGATAGTTTCTGTTTTCTGATAGCGCCTTACTCCCAAGGCTATCTTGTATCTCTTTTACCCTAACATTGACAGACATACACACACCTTTATTTGTATGTTTTCTCTCCCATATATATGGGAGAGAAAACTCCTTGCAGGCAGGAACTTGGGTTTTTGTTTATCCTTGTCACCTGACACACAGGCAACTTGATAAATGTTCATTGTTTGATTTGTGTGACCTCAGGCACATAACTTCTCTGGGTCTGGTGTTTTCATCTGTCCTCAGCCCTCTTCTCAGTCTATACTGTCTCACTGGGTGATCTTATTTCTCACAACAGTTCATCATCTATATGAAGATTGATTCTTAGATCAATTTACCTAGCTCTAATCTCCTTGAGTTCTAGTCTCACATCACTTTTTTGAATATAGCATAGGCAGTTCAAATTCAAATTCATCATGTCTAAAACATACCCAGTTCTCATCTCAAATGCTCCCCCTTTCTCCAACTTTCCTGCTGTTGAAGGGTACCACCATCCTCTCAGAAACCCTGGCTAACAACCTCATCCTCAACTCTTTGCTGGCACTCCTGCACATATCCAATCTTTTGTGAATTCTTGTCATTTCTACCTTTACCATCTCTTAAATACATCATCTCCTTTCCCTTCACATAGCTTCCTGGCTTTATGCTTTTCTTAACACCTCATATCTAGATTATTGCAGGGGCCTCCTACTTGGTCTCCTGACTCAGGTCCTTCCTCTACATTTTTGCTGTCAGGGTAATTTTCCTAAAACAAATGTCTGATCAGTGTGTTAGAGAGCCTTTATTAAGTTGTTACTATATGCCAGTCATGTTCCACTACCATTCAGGAAACTGAAGTGTTGCTTGTTATCCAGGAATGAATAGAATATCCTTTTTGGCAGTTAAAGCCTTTCGTAACTTTACTTCTTCCTTTTTCAGTCTTTTAAAAACTTATCTTCTGTCTTAGAATTGATACTAAGTATTGATTCTATAGCAGAAGAGCAGTAAGGGCTTCTTGGCAGTTGAGGCTGAGGGATTAGCTCAGGGTCACATAACTAGGAAATGTCATAGGCCAGATTTGAAGCCAGGATCTCACCTCTCTAAGACTGGCTCAATCCACTGAGCCATTTAGCTGCCACCTTCTTAGTTTTCTTAAACTTAACTCCTTTCCATATACTCTGATCTAGGTATCCTGACCTCCAGTGTTGTTCTCCATCTCTTGACCCTGTGCTTTTTTTCACTAGTTATCCCTGATGCACAGAATGCTCTTCTTCCATACTTCCATGTCCTAGCTTCCTTCAAAAGTCAACTCAGATTCCACCTGCAGGAATCTTTTCCTTGTTCTCCCACTTACAGTTCCTTCTGGGATTACCTTCCATCTGCACTTAATATTTGCTATAGTTATTTTTCAACTGTTTCCCTCTTAGATTATGAGCTCCTTAGTGCTTAGCACAATGCTTATTAACTTATTTATTGGTAAAAAGAATTTGGACCAAATCACCTGAAATCCCTTCCATCTAGAAATGGAATCAATATGCCTCTGAAGTTTTTGTCTGACTAGTGTTCACTCATTACCATTTTCTCCCTGCATCTCACTTCTGAGCCTACCTTTTTACTTCATGATTTCTACTCGCTCTATGCAACTTTCACCTCTGTTCTCACTTCATTCTTTTCATTTTCTTGCCCCCATAGTCACCCATTTCAAAAGACACTTGTTTTTATTCCTTTTGAAATTTTCAATTTCTTGTGTTTCAATCTTGGTCCACCTCTGTCATCTACTTCAAGTGAGACTGCAGAAATATATGGAAACTATTAGATGAGTTCATTACAGCTTTATCCTTTTACTCATCTTTTCATTCTTTTCTTATCTTCTTACTTGGCTGTTCCAAGCTCCTCTGGAGCCAGCAACTCCACCCATATTCCCCTATCTTTGAGCAGGTGAGAAGATTGAGGCAATCCTAGCAAATGTCCTAATTTTTTTTTTTTTTTGGTAGTTCAAAACTTCGTTATGTCCTTACTCATTTTTTTTTAAAACAACTTCAGAGAATCAAGTAGGCCTCCTTGCAAAATATATCATTACTTGTCTCTTATCAATCAACAAGAATCAGATCAAGCATTTTGCTAGATAGTGGGAATACAAAGAAATAAAGGAAATAGTCAGCTTTCAAGGAGTTGTCCTATTAGGTGTGGGGAAATTGCACATATATGTAAAACAGATACAATGTATTTTTTAAAAACCCTTACCTTTCGTCTTAGTATCAATTCTAAGAAGAGTAGCAAGAACTAGGCCTGTGGTGGTAAAACATGTGCCAGAGGGGACACTCAGAGCCTCTCTGTGGGTGCAGTTTGTTACTAGAAAGCCAGAGGGAGATGGGCTGAGCTGCCTCCCTCCCCCTCTCCATGCATACACACCTGAGGAGATTCTTACTTCACCTGCCCCTCTACCCAGCAGCCCAATGGAAGCACTTCCTCTCTCCCTTGTCTGGGGTAAGGCAAGGGGCTCACATGAAGCACAAGGGTTGCAGTTTGGGCACTAAAAGGTTCTAAAACTCTAAAAGGTTCTCTATCACTGGACTAGGCAATCAGGATTAAGTGACTTGCCCAGGGACACACCTAGGAAGTGTCTGGAGCCACATTTGTATCCAGGACCTCTGGTCTTCTGGCCAGGTACTATGCCCACTGTGCTACCGTGCTACCTTGTTATAATGTGTTTTGGGTACTAATTGGTAGGGGAAGATGTTAAGAAAAGTTTAATGGTTGTGCTTTGAACTAAGTCTTGAAGGAAATTAAAGAACCTGATTCAAGGAGGGAATACTCTCCAAGCAAAGAGGATGGTCAGTCTGAAGATAGAGATGGGAAATGTAAGAGAAATAAGTTTTCTAGATAATAAGCATTTATTAAATACTTACTGTGTGCTAGGTAATAGGGGGAGACAGAGAGAGGTAAAAACAGTCTTTGTCCTCAAGGAGTTGATAATCTTAGGGGGAGGAACATGCAAACATGTATCTACCAGCAAGATATACATATGTAAGATAAAATCCCAGGCCAAGCTTTAAATGCCACACAATTATTTTTGCAATTAGGAATTACTAGAGTTAGAGAAGGTAGTTGACAATGGTTGTACCTGTGCTTTACTGACACCAGTAAGCCAGCTTTGGAGAATGGATCAATGAGGGGAAAGATGAGACAGGGAGACCAATTTGGAAGATGTGTTTTGTTTTGGGAAAGAGATTATAATAACTATTTTGAACATACTGAATTTGAGATGGGTGGGACATCTAGTTTGAAATGTCCAATAGGCAGTTACATTGGGAGACTAGAGCTGAAGAGAGAGATATACATATTGTGCAGAGATGATAAATCCGTGGGAACTGATGAGGCAGTGTAGGAAGAGATTGTGGCCCAAGACAAAATACAGCTATAGTTTAGAATTGTGGTATGGAAAGTGATCCAAAAAAGAGATCGAGAAGAAGCAATCATTGAGGTTAGAGGGAGAGCCAAGAGAATATCACCACAGAAACCTAGAAGAGACAGTCTGCTGATTGTTAAAGCAGGTTTATTACAGTTGTTTAGATATAGAGTGAAAAGTGTCTGCACCAGTGTTAAGAGTATAGAAGATGGGGGAGAGGTTAGTGGAGTGGTGTATTACAGAGATTTTCTTAAGATGAAACTAACAGGCCTTGACAACAACTTGGATATGGGAGGTGAGAGATAGTAAGGAATCCAGGATCAAGCTTGAGAGACTGAGGATGGCATTGCCCTCTGCAGTCATAGGGAAAGTAAGAAGAGGGTAGGGCTAAAGTAAAAGATAATGAGTCCTCTTTGGGGCATTTGAATTTTTCCTGACATTCAGTTTTAGATATTGGAAAGGCAGTTGGAGATGTGAGTTTGAAGGTCAGGAAAGAAATATGGGCAAGATATAGGTAGAATTGAGAATCATCAGCTTAGAGATGGTAATTAAATCTATGGGATATGATGAGATCACCAAGTGAAGTTATATAGAGAAAGAAGAGAAGAGGGCCCAGGATAGAACCCTGAGGGACCTTTGTGACTAGAGGGCATGATCTGGATAAGGATCCTAGACGAATCAGTAGAAAGCAATGTCCTGAAGACCTAGAGAGAAGAGAGCTTCAAGGAGGAGACTGATTAACAGTGTCAAAGACTGCAGAGGTGAAGCAGAATAAGGACTGAGAACAGGCTATTGGATTTGGCAGCTAAGATCATTGGTAACTTCAATGTAATAAAGTTGAAAGAGTGTAATAAAGTTGTAAGGAGGAGAGAGAAAAATGTTTTTCAGAATGGAGGAAACATTTATAGTCAGTAGGGAATGAGCTAATAGACCAGGAGAGTTTGAAAATAAGTGATAGATTTAGAGTGGGGAAAACAGTCTGTTGAAGGAATAGGATTATTTTGAACAGGGTTAGCCTTGGAAGTAAGGCTACTTCATCACATGAGACAGTAGTGAAGGAAGAGATAGTGGTAGAAGGCATCTGAATGATAACTGAATGATAAAGAGATAAGGAAGAGTGACCTCATTTTTTTTTTTCTGTGAAGTAAGAGGCAAGGCTATTCCTGAGAAGGTAGGGGATTGGGGAATTCATGTTGAGTTTAAGGAAGGATGAAAAGTTTTGGAAGCACTTCTGTGGACAGTGAGGTAATGAGTTTGATAAGGGTAGTTATAGTAGAATTGCCTAGCAGCAGTGAGGGCCCAGTTGAAGCTGTGTACATAATAATACATAATTGAATGTTGTCATAAATCTGTTTTAATTTTTATTTTTTAATCTGTTTTATTGATTTAGCCAGGAGGAATGTTTTGAATTATGCCCAAATATGATGATCAGTTTTTTAAAAAAAATCAGTTTTTATTGATTCTTTTTTACAATACTCTAATTTTCCCTAGTATCTCCCTCTCCCCAAACTTTTAACAGATGGATTTAGGGATAGCTGTTCTAATCCATTACTCCATCTGATGCATTTTGTCTATAAATATTTCATATTGAGATAGAAATGCTTCTGAAGTTTGTTTTTTGCTTTTGAAGTTAGTATAAATATTTAGGTCTGTAAGATTAGCACTCATAGGCCTACAGTTATAGCAGATTTTTTCCAAGGTTTATAGTGACTTGTTTCTCTGGTTCATGGGCAGAGCAACTGGACCTTATAGACATATTTAAGAAATATTTTTTCCCCAAAGGATGCCATTATTAAAATAAATATATCAATAACCTGAAAAATAGATGCCATTATAGAGCATGTTTCTTTCCCCTTCTTTACTTTGAAAATAGAAATTTCAGGTGATTTCAAGTTGCCATAAATTTCTGTGTTGAATTCTCTTCTTCCTTTAGGTGGTTGTTAACAAAATTAATGCCTAGTTTTGTGCAGAAAGCCCTTTTCACCGTTTTTCAGCACTATAACTTTTTTGTCTCATTTTTAGTCCTCAGTCTGATCCTTAGGACTAAGCAAGCGGTGAAGAATTTTTCATTTACCCTTTTCTTTCCTCATAAGCAGAAGATGCTAAAGAGGATTACATTTTTATTAAAATTTTGGAATAAATATACCAAGAATATTTGTAGAATTAGTCAGTGTTCTTTCTATACCACTTCCTTTTTTGACTTAAGAGTTGGGAAATCTGCTCTGACTTTGGTACATAACCAGCTTTGATGTTAGGTAAGTCACTTAACACCTTGGACATCCCTTTCCTCATGCAAAGTGAGTTATGCTT
Organism: Gracilinanus agilis; assembly: GCF_016433145.1. Lineage (NCBI taxonomy): Eukaryota > Metazoa > Chordata > Mammalia > Didelphimorphia > Didelphidae > Gracilinanus > Gracilinanus agilis. Next base: position 22,763,917 of record NC_058135.1, read on the forward strand.
AATGTTCTTTTTTTTTTTTAAACCCTTAACTTCTGTGTATTGGCTCCTAGGTAGAAGAGTGGTAAGGATGGGCAATGGGGGTCAAGTGACTTGCCCAGGGTCACACAGCTGAGGCTAGATTTGTACGTAGGACCTCCCGTCTCTAGGCCTGATTCTCAATCCACTGAGCTACCCAGCTGCCCCCCTTAATGTTCTTTTAATTTCCTGCTATAAAATTATAACTTTGTAATGTATGGAACTGTGTATGTCTAATTCGAAGTTTCCCTATTACTAATTCTTTTAAAAAGGGTGATAACTTAATTTTTTTACCATGTTTGTGTGACTCACTTTTTGTTTTTTAAAATTCTTACCTTCCATCTTAGAATCAATAACACTATGTATTGGTTCCAAGGCAGAAGAGCAATAAGAGGGGTTAAGTATCTTCCTCAGGATCACACAATTAGGAGAAGTGTCTGAGGCCAGATTTGAACTCAGGACCTCCTGGCTTGTGTGACTCATTTTTGAAGATTGGTGTATACAGTATATATGATATATATATCATCTTAAATAATTATCTTTTTGAGGAGGGATACTATGATTCATCTGTCTAGGGACCTCCATATGGAAAAAACTCCCTTTACCAAATGCACATGAGCAACTGCTTTAAATTTATAATTTTACAGAGTTACCTCAGGAATCATGGGATTATGCCTCTTGTATGTATGTGTTAGAGATGAGAACTCCGGTGTTTTTTCTCTTTATATTTAGTAACCATTATCACCAAAAGCCATTTAAATAAATAAATGCATTAAAAATTGCAGGTAAAACCACAAACCACATTGTTTACAATTTGTTTAAAAATATATGTAAATTATATATGTGTTTGTGACTCTCCTCTGCTTTTAAGTTCCCTTTGGGTTTGTTTTATTTGGATTTTTTTCCTCTAGATTTTGTGCCCTTTTTTGATGTAATTATATATCTTATTCTGATTCTCTTTTCATTTCACATATTTCCCTTTTTATATTTCCAATATTTGTAATTTCTAATTACATAATACAATGTATTACCTTCAAATATCACAATCTAGCCATTTTTTTCAGTCATTGCCAGTTATGTTGTCATGTCAAACAAAACTTTCATGAATATTTTCATATATACACATATTTTTATTCTCTCAATAATGCCCTTTGGGCCTAATCCTAGTAGTGGGATCTCTAGGTCAATGAGCATGAACAGCTTTATTGCCCTTAATTTACATTTTCATCTTACTTTCTTTAAAAAAAAAAAAAAAAGAAAGAAAGAAAGAAAATCTCAGCTGCTCCAGCAGTATACTAGGCTTGTTTCTTCATGTACCTATCAGCATTTAATATGATCACTTTAACCTTTCCAGTTCTAAAGTACCATACATTACCAGCGACATAGTTAATGGGATAGGTCCTTAGGCAGCAGGCAGTCTGTTGTGAGGACCATACTCTTTTCAAAACCAAGTCTTTCCAGCTTGGTCATATCCAGTGGAACTTTTGTTCCAATGTCACAGGAACAAAAGGAATTTTCAGGAATGCAGGATTATTTCCATAGTATGATGAGTGTTAAAAGAAGGCTTTTGCAGAATATTTAAGCTCTCTAAACCATTGTTAACTATGGTTGGAGTATGTGTATACTCAGGTTTACATCTTCTACCATCCTTATAGGGGTGGGGTGGGGGAGTAATGTGGCTTCCAGATAGCAATTATATTTAACTTACCTAAGATTTACTTTCTTTATTCTTTATTAGATTTATCTAGTTCTAGGAAGGAAAAATTAAAGTCCCTCACTATTATTAGTTTGTCATCTATTTTCATCTTTATCTCATTTAGTTTTTTCCTTTTAAAATCTGTATGTTATAATTCTTAGTGTATACAGGTATAATATTGATAATGCTTCATTATCCATAGTAACCCCACACTCCCAAACATAATGTAGTTACCCTGTTTTTCTTCCCTTCCAGTTATATCCATTTTAGCCCCAACTCTGTCAGAGATCATGACTATTACCCCTGCCTTCTCTGGATTAGCTGAGACATAGTATATTCTGCTCCAGTCTTTCACCTTCACTCTGTGTATATCTTTCACAAAGACAGCTTTATCCATTATTCCATATTGCCTTTCATTTAATTAGGAGTTTGTCATTTCTTTGAAAATGCTATTGCTACCATTCTGGCTTTTTATGTGCTTTATTCTTATTCATTCAAAGTATCGATATTGATCAACAGAGCCCTTAGCTTAGTATAAGTTTTATGTTAAGTGATTCAACTTCGAAAATGTATTTAAATGTACTTTTTAACCCTATATTTTCATTTTCAATTGCCATTCTTCCTGTGCTGAGACGCAGTAATTTATCTGAAAATGAATTAATCTTACAAAATGGATAAAGTGATTTTACATTTCATAATGATGTGATACATCATTTTATGTTAGCCATTCAGCAATACTGAACTATTGTCTTGTTCATTATGCCCAATAAGCTTCTAGTGATAGGGGAAATTTCTAATTTTCAGAAAACATGTAATTCTTAATTTATTCAGAGTTTTAAAGACTAAGCAGTGCTTTAGTTTTAGGGTCATTTACAAAAAGAGAAACTATTTCACTTCTATAGTTATATTCTAATCCATGCTAGTCAGCAATTCAGATACTGCTGATACTCTTGATTGCCTTCAGAATATGCTGCTAAAAGGGAAAATTAATGTTCTTTTTCATTTGGCATTGACAAACTTCCTGTGGAGCAAGCTATATTAGAGAACTAGAGCACAGAAATCTTAGAACCTTAAAGTTGATACTGACTTTAGCAGTCATCTATTCCAGCCCTTTTTATTGACAGGTTAGGAAACAAACCCAGGAAATAAAGGTTAAATGATTTGCTTAAAGCTTAAAAACAAGTTATTCCCAATCCCAAACTTGCACCCTTTTCACTTCTGTAACTGCCTTATTTAAACCACAATAGTGCTTTGGCACTTTCCTATCCTGGGTAGTCCTGGAGACCCTCCACATTCACATAATTTGCCTTTTGTGTTGTCACAACCACCCACTCTCTAAGTAATGACTTAATAACTCTTTGTTTTTACTAAAAGCCCCGAGGGTGACAGAGCTCTTGGAAAAGCTTGGAAGAATGGGTGTGGCTATGTACTGTTAAACTTTGCTTAGTCCAGGTATTTTGTTTCTGGCAAACTAGTGTTTTGGGGGCAGCTGGGAAGGTTATATCCAGGAACTTAGTAGCACCCAAACCCTCCTGTCCAAATCAGTTTGAGGTTAGTTTGTTTTAACTAGTTCCCCATTAGACCTGGCTTATTAACTGTTCCCCATTGAGGACAGTCTGTCTCTCCCTTTTGCATAGATAAGGCTTCCCTGGGATGCTGTGCTTTATTTGTGTGTATCTAGCTGCTTTCAAGGCTCAGCTCCAATGCTGCCCTCAAAATGAAGCCTTTTCTTGATCTTGCCCCTTCCAAGTTATCAGTATGCTCTCCCTCCTAAAATTACTTTTATATGCTTATGTATTTATTTTATCTGTGGACCTCCTCCTTTTCTCCCTCTAAAGGAGGCTCCCACTTTCTTAGAATCAATAGGGTAAGGAAGATTTCTTTTTTTTTGTCTTTGTATTCTCTTGCAATGCATAGATGGGACAATGTTGGTAGCTTTAAATGCTTGTTGAATTGAATTTCTATAAATTCTTCCTGAAAAGTTGAGTTTATTATCATTTATCTTGTAAGGTGGTTGATCATTTCTACATCTAGAAATCTGCTCTAGTTTTTTGAAGGGTAGAAGGGTTGGGCAGAGTATGAAGAAAGGTAAAAGATACTTTCCAATTATAGTACCTCATCTGCTTTATCCAGTTATATAGACATGACTTGTCTAGAACTTCTATCCAGGGTCTACATTTCTGCTACTTTGAATAGAACAACCTGAAAAGATATTTTTATAATCACATCTGGTCTCTCAGCAGCCATTTTTTCAGCATTGGCAAAAACCAAAGCCATAACTTTATTTTGGACGTTGTCCAGCAAGTACTGATAATACTTGGTCTCAGCTGTGAATATATAGTTCTTGATGATTCTTAGCTTGGATATTCAAATGGATCCATGATTTCATTGATCCTACATTGATTTTGTACAAATACTGGCAAATTAGAAACTTTAATTTTGAAGTTGGTTGCCCTTTATAAGCTTTAAGGTTTTCTTTTTAGTCTAGGTTTGGAAGAATCATTCAAAAGCTCTGTTATATCAGATTCTGTGTTTCTTAAACTAGTAGTTGGTCAGATTGGGATTTTAGATGGGAAGCAGGAAGAATGTGTTGTGGAAAGCACACCAGACTTGGAGTCAGAACTCGGTATGAGGCCATCTACTCTAACCTGATGGATGTTTTTTGGGTCTGTATTAGGTTTGGGATAGTTGCTAGCACTCTATGATGCTAAGAGAATGAAGCTTTTTGTTGTGAATTGACCAGTGCTAAAAATGCTTGAGAAGTATTTGCTTTTATTTATATTGGATTTTTAGGACAAAGAGAAAGGATGACTTGCCTGAAATAAACAGAAATCAAAAGAAAGATTAAAGGGGAAAATAGCATGTAAAATAAAGGATTTCCTGGATTTAACTGAGCTTTTAATTTTGAAAGGAGGTGAGACAGGATGTCCTTCTTGTCAAAGAGGCCCATTGACCTCATGTTGGTCAGTTTGAAAAGAATAGGTGCTGCCTACTTGAGAGGAAGACTCGTTAGCCCCTCTTGGGGTGGAGAAGCCTGTACAGCTGTCCTTCCTTATATTGTTCATAAACAGGATAATACCTGTACTCTGTTTCTGTACTTTAATTACCTTAAGATTTTTAGTATTTCCCTCAAAAAAATGGGTAAAATATATTTTGGTAGTAAAAGGACCAGGTCTCAAGAAAATGGAAAGATTCAGTTCGTGGACCCCAAAGAGCATCCTGGCTTATGAAAATATAATCTGTCTCCCTCCTTCTCCCCCCATGTTAGTTATTTTAAAAAACTTGAAAAAGAAAGAAAATTATACCTTAATTTGCACTCAATGTTCATCAGAGTTCTTTTTTCATTTTCAGAGCATTTTTTCAAAATTAGTCCTTTTGATCACCTTATTTATCAGAATTGGCAAGTCTTTTATAGTCGATCTTCATTACGGTATCTCAGCATTTTTCTTTTTACACATACATAGGAACCACTGCTGCCCAATTGGAGGAGTATTTGGTTGTAATCCAAAGTTTTTTGGGCTTTTTTTTTTCCCCCCAAGAGACTAGGAAATAGGTACACTTGGTTATAATATATAGAAGCAAACTACCAGATTGAGTGGCAGCCTGGAATGGTTTACAAATGGAACCCCATTAGCTCAGTTGGCGCCTCCTTAGAAACACTTGCCCTTTAAGCCCTTTATTCTCTTCCAGAAATCTGTATTCAAAACTCTGCTTTAGATTACTAATTGTGCAGCTGGGCAAATCCAAGGGAGATGAATGCTCAGATGTGTTCTTAGGGCCCTTTCAATTCTAAATCTATAAACTTATGCTCCTACTATATTAAATCTTTTCTCTGTCTTTTAATTATAAGTTTCAAAAGACCTTTATCATGACTGAGTAAGCTAAAGTTGCTGTCACTTCTATTTTTCTGTGAAATCAGGGGTATAGAGCCACTGGTATGATGCTTAAACCCTTGACCTGTTCAGAAGTCTCTTGAAGCTTCATAGGGCACTTCTTTACCTCTTTCTCCTCTAATTAAATTTGCTTTTCCATGAATACCAATATTCAAGTTGAATTATAGAAATAATCAAAGTTTTTTTTTGTGGTTTAATGGTATTATAGTTATATTTATATTTTTTCCATTTCTAGCATATAGTAAATATCTCAGCTAGGTTATGAAATAAATAGGACTTTTTGGACCAGTTTAGAAACCTACTCACCATAACATTGTTTCTTTGGGAAAATGTGTTCAGTATTCAAAATAGCTGACATAGAGATGAACTTTGGAATATAACCAATTTTCTTAATTGCTGTATATTAAGTAGGGGACTTCCTGTATCCTAAACACAAAAACTTAACCTTTTCTTGATGATACATGACCTCCATTTTGAACATGGATTATACTGTGCCTACTATAGGTATTATTTGTTTCTGGGTGGTGGTGGTTGGCCATCATTCTTCTATGTGTTTCATACCACACATTATTAGAGAATCTCAAGTACTTTGAGGGCAGGCTATCATTTGTATCCTTTGGGCTTACCACAATTCCTGACTATAGTAGATGGTTAATAAATGTCTTTTCATCTATGCATAGACTGATTTTTATTAATTTAGTAAAACTATTTAGGAGATAGATTGTGTTCAGAATTTAATTTATTAGGGAAAGGACCCATAGTGTACAAAAATATTTATAGTGGCTCTTTTGTGGTAGCAAAGAATTTGTAAACTTGGGATACTTGTTAATTGGGGAATGACCGAACAAGTTATGGTATATGATTGTGATGAAAGACTATTGTGCTGTAAAAAATGGTGATGGAGATGGTTTCAGAAAAATCTGAAAAGATTTATATGAACTAATTAATGAATTGATACAAAGTGAAGTGAGCAGAACCAGGAGGGCATTCTATCCAGTAAGAGAAATATTGTAAAAATCATCAACTGTAAAAAATGTAGCTTACTCTGATCAGTACAGTGATCCACATCAGTTTCAAAGGAGTCATGACGAAAATTCTTCCCACCTCTCAATATGAGAATCAAATGAACTGAGTGTAGATTGATGCATATTTGTTTCCTTTTTATTTTTCTTGGGGGTGTAGGGCTTTTTTTTTTCCCCTGTAACATAGCTAATGTAGAAATATGTTTTGCCTGACTTCATTTGTACAATGGTTATTGTATTTCTTGCCTTTTTAGTTAGATGGGCGAGAATTTGGGCTCTTTATTTGAGATTCTGTGATCTTGTGGTCCTCTTCCTCTGTGGAATTCAAAGAATATAGTTTTAGGAACTTTAGTTTTGAGATGAAGTTTTGACTTAGGCAAAGGTCACTAGGGAAGGGATTGGGAGTTTTCATGGGAAGGAACGAGTAGTAAATAAGAATTGAGAATTTAGGAAACAGAGGACCTTGGAGAGGTATCATAATTAGGGGGGAGGGGATGGGCACAGGGAGTTTGGTGTCGAAAGTGGTTCAGAAATGGGAGGGTTTCAAAGACGAATTTTTCAGTTTTGTTTATGGCAAGAAATTCCCCTTTTCTCTCATGTCTTAATTTGTCAATGTGCAAGTCTGAAATTTGTATTTTAGTAGACAAGTAGTTAAGTGAAGTTTGGGGACTATTTTATCTATCTATCTATATATATATATTTTAACCCTTCTGTGTATTGGGGCCTTTGTGGAAGAGTGGTAAGGGTGGGCAATGGGGGTCAAGTGACTTGCCCAGGGTCACACAGCTGGGAAGTGTCTGAGGCCGGATTTGAACCTAGGACCTGTTTGGGGACTATTTTAATCATTATTAAATAATAATAAGGCTCTTAAAGACCTTTGGGAATCATCTAGCCTTATCCATTCTTTAGACAAAGAAGTGGTGGTCTTAGAGACCTGAAGTGACTTGCCAAATGTCACACTACATTATGTTGCCTTGTTTTGTTTAAAATGGAAATGAAAGCTTTGGAATCTACATATCCAAAAACACTAACTTTCTTTTTTTCTCCTCACACAGAAGATTCCAGTGTACCAGAAACTCCAGAGCCTGAAAGAAAGTCAGGGGTATCATATTTCAGGAATCAAAAAGGAATACAGTTTATTGATTTGTCTTCGGACAGTGAAGATTTTGCCTCCCCAAATTGTTCTAATATAAATCGAGAGGAAAAGTCTGAAAGAGAACCCGTGATTATAGTGTGAGTAGAATATCTTCTTTTATAATTATGAAAGAGTTAAAAATCCACTTTTTTTTAAAAAAAAAACCCTACCTTCTATCTTAGAATCAGTACTGGGTGCTGGTTCTAAGGCAGAAGAGTAGTAAGGGCTAGGCAATGGGGGTTAAGTGACTTGCCCAGGGTCACACAGCTGGGAATTGTCTGAAGCCAGATTTGAACCCAAGACCTTCTGTCTCTGGGCCTGGCTCTCAATCCACTGAGCCACCCAGCTGCCTCCTACAATCCACTTTTTAAGGGGAATATTTTTTTATGAATGATTCCAGATGCCATACTTTTTTCCATCCTCTTTTATTTTGGCAATTTGTTTTGGTTCAAGATAGATTTTATACCATATTTCTTTTTCTTTTTCTTTTTTTTTTTTAAATTAAAGATTTCATTTATCTCACTCAGGCTGTAAATTCAGGGGCTACTCATGGGTTCACTTCTCTAGCCTCCTCCCCCCCATAGTGAGAGTGGATCCTAGTAAAATCAAAGCAGGAATCAGTCACATAGCTTCATAACTTCACCTGAGGCTTCTCACCCCTCCCTATTGTACTTTGTAAAAGCTGCATGTTCTTCCAAGAAATTACTGATGCAGGAATTCTGTGAGAAGAACATACAGTATTCTGTGAGAAGCTGGGTCACACAGTGACAAGCTGACATTGAATTGACATTGATTTATCAGCCTATAGAAAACTCTTAAGCTTTGGAGGTAAACAAAATCATTGTACTAAGATTGTAAATCATTACTAACCATTGAACCATTGTCCATGTAAAAATATTACCTAATCCCTTAGCTTATGTCATTTTCTCAATAAAATACTAGCTATCACTAATAAACTTACCACTTACTTGCCATCAACCCTTCTGAGTTCATCTTCATTCTTACCCCTTGGGACCCCCAACTAGGTAGTGCCCAATGGTCCTGACACTTCCACTATTAATTCACATTGGAGTTTTTGACTTTCTCTGTTTTTGACATGTTTCTCCTCTCCTAAGGCAACCTTATATAGTTCTCTATTCTCAGGGGCCTCATCATGAGGATACCCATCAACTTAATCTACTGCAGCTCAAGCTCAAAAGATCTTTAATGTCTCTGGTAATTGGGATGCAGATGCCCACCTACCAAATTTTATATTTTAGGGGAGTTTCATGCATGTAGATTCTGAAGAAAATAACTTATAAGTACATTTTGTATTCAGTTATCTTGAACATTATAGGTACTTATTAATTGTGTTGGTGTAAAGCAGTGGTTCCCAAACTTTATTTGGCCGACCGCCCCTTTTCCAGAAAAAATATTACTTAGCCTCCTGGAAATACATTTAAAAAAAATTTTAATAGCAATTAATAGGAAAGATAAATGTACCTGTGGCCATCACTGCTTCCCTGGATCACTGCAGCACCCACCAGGGGGCGGTAGCGCCCACTTTGGGAATCACTGGTGTAAAGTGAGCTCAGTAATATGTATTCTTTAGCAAACCATCAAAGGGATAACAGGTCATGTTACACTTGTTTGAATTTGTACATTTATTTTTGTTGTTGATGTGTTGGTTTAAATGCAGATTAGACTATCTCTAGCTGATTCCAAGAAAAATTGTGTTTGACAGAATTTTTCATGTTCATTGAATAATTTTTTTATTAGTCTATTAAATATGATCTCTGGTTATTTTTTAAAGTACTCTTAGTGGTGAAAACTTTTCAATTGTGAAATTTGGTATGGGGGGTAATTGCTGCTTAAGCTACATTTATTTATTTATTTATTTATTGTTTTTGTTTTTGTTTTTTTTAAACCCTTAACTTCTGTGTATTGGCTCCTAGGTTGAAGAGTGGTAAGGGTGGGCAATGGGGGTCAAGTGACTTGCCCAGGGTCACACAGCTGGGAAGTGTCTGAGGTCAGATTTGAACCTAGGACCTCCTGTCTCTAGGCCTGACTCTCAATCCACTGAGCTACCCAGCTGCCCCCCTTGCTTAAGCTTTTATTTGTTTTTTTCTTTGTTTGTTTGTTTTTAAACCCTTAACTTCTGTGTATTGGCTCTTAAGTGGAAGAATGGTAAGGGTGGGCAATGGGGTCAAGTGACTTGCCCAGGGTCACACAGCTGGAAAGTATCTGAGGCCGGATTTGAACCTAGAACCTCCTCTGTCTCTAGGCCTGACTCTCAATCCACTGAGCTACCCAGCTCTGCCCCCTTGCTTAAGCTTTTGAAAAAAGTTATTTGTTATATTTAAAGGAAAATTTGTTTTATTGTAAAAGACTTTATTTTCTACTTTTTCAATAATAGACATTAATCCATTGACTTGAGAATGTCATAAAAATAACAGACCAGAGAATTCGATTTGTTGGGGTAGGGTGGGCAAAGGTCTCAATAATAGAAGAAGAACTATCTGAAAAGAATTGCCTTATAACCGTATAGTAGTGAGTTCTCATTTACCAGACATGTTCATATCTCAGAGCCTAGAAAACTAACTGAGTGGTGATGTAGACTTGATTCTTTTTTAGGATAACTATTAGATGGGATGACTTCTGAGTTGTATCCATGGACTCTGAGATTCTTTCATTCTTTGTTCACTAAGAAGCAGAAATAACTGTCATAGGAAAATAAATGATGGCAAACTTTTGGCCAAAAGTTGTTTTGATGCCTTATCTATTTTTGCGAAATAGTTTTCTTATTTGGTTTACATTTCACATTATATTTTGTGATAATAGTGAATCTGATTTGCATAAAGGAATTCTATTATTTCTAGGGAAATGTTCCTTACTCAGAGTTCAGTGGATGCATATCCTTCTTTAAAGAAGTGATCCCCAAATATCACATTTAATTCATTATATATTTCACATCTTTATAGCAAATAGTTAATCAAATAGATTAGGCAAAGAGAAATCAGTTGATTTGATGTTATTTTAAGAATGAAACTACAAAAAAAAAAATGAAACTACAGGGACAGGTAGGTGATTCAGTAAATTAAGAGCCAGGTCTAGAGATGGGGTCCAGGGTTGAAATCTGGCCTCATATACTTCCCAGCTGTGTGACCCTGGGCTAGTCATTTAACCCTCATTACCTGCCCTTTCTGCTCTTCTATCTTGGAACCAATTCACAGTATTGATTCTAAGATGGAAGGTAAGAGTTTTAAAAAAAAAAAGGAATGAATTTACATGTAGCAGATAACAAGATGAACTAGGGAAAGTCACTGGGCATTTGTTGCCTCTTGTAAAATAATGAGTTTGAGCCACATGATCTTTCAGATTCTTCAAAGTACTAATATTCTTTGGTTCTAAGTGCTATCATATCCCCTTATCCTCTGTTTCCAGTGCAGGCATGTCTTTTTGATTCTGAAGTGAAATAGATATTCAAAGTGAACATTTGAACCAATCAGAAAATCTTCAATCACGGGTAGACTTTACCCATTTCCCTTGTAAAAAATCCTATCATCATAGTCTCTCAGAGGCCCTAGGACAGCAAACATAAAAAGATTGAGGGGAAGGGGAAGAGAATATACAGGAGCCAGGCAACTTAGGTCAAATCTCTGAATCCTGTTCTTCCCTAGAACAGTTTTCAAAGGGAAAGAAAATTGAGAGACTGAAGATGAGATGGAATTCTGTAGACTTTATTCACTATTCCTCATAGATAGACAAATGGAGTAGATTTTAATAATGCTTATATGTGGGAATGTTGATTTATAGAGACAATTGTTAATTTATGAAAAAACCTTTACATTTCAGTTAAGTATTGACTGAAAAAGGTAATTTCTCTATCTTGGTAGATGCATTATAGGGAAACCTGATTTCTTCAGCTGCTAGTACCTTCCCTTTCAAACACTTAACTATATTGAATTTATTTGTATTTATTTTATGAATACCTATAGTTATCCTTGTTGTCTCCCCCATTAGCATATTTCATTGTATCTCTAGCACCTGGCTCAGGGCCTGGCACATAGTATTCCCATAATCAATACTTGTTTCTTGTTTGAAGTAGTATTTTAATGAGCAGAAATTTTTTTTCTCCTAAAAATGATGCCAGTTCTGAGCAATCTGAAGATGAACAGACTGAAGAATATTCTAATATGACACAAAGGAATGATGATATCTCAGAATTGGAAGACCTTAAAGATGCAAAGCTTCAGACTTTGAAGGAACTATTTCCACAAGGAAGTGACAGTGATTTACTTAAGGTAACAATTAGCTTCCTTGAATAAAAGGCCTCTCCCATGGCTCTTAGAAATTATTACTAACCATTTTAAAATATCTTAATGGTTGGGGAGGCAAATATAGTAAAAATTAACTGTTGTATTTTGGGCAGATATTGCTTTATGTAATAATGCCATTGCATAATAAATATTATTGTAATATATAATATAATATTGTGAAATAGTAAGGGCCAAGAATGTACTTGTCTAAAGGTAAAAATCTCATGTTATATATACCTGGGCTGGATCAGGGAGAATCCCAAGTATTTCTGGCTTACATATTCTTGTTTTGATCTACTTCTTTGATTTCATTGATGTTAGGATGAGGAAACATCTGCTATCAGGTTAGATTAGCGATTGTTGTTTACATGTGAGTAGCAAGTGGTTCTGACTGAAACCAGCCCTCATACCCCTACTTTCACCCCTGACACCCTCTTCCCCCCTCCCCGCCATCCCTTCGCACTGCCTCTCCTGGCTTGGCTTGGTGTGGTTATTTCATTGTGTAGGTCACCCTCATCAGAAAACGCATTTCACTTCTCTGGCCTTCAGTTTTCCTTGTCTGTAAAATTATAGTTTTGTACTAGATTCCATCTAGAACTCCTTTCAGTTCAAAAGAGGTGATGCTAGGAATCAATATATTTTAGAGGACTAGTTAAAGTCAGATAGGTAGGGAATGAATAATATATCTCAGTGTAGTGCAAAAAGCCCTGACTTTGGATCCAGAGGACTTAGATTTGAGTTCTAGCTTTCCTACTACGACGCTAGAACTAGAACGACCCTAGAGAAGTCTCTTTTGCTGGCCTAATGAAGGCAAAGTAGAAGTGTTCAGGTGTCCTCCATCTTGTCTTTTTTGTATGTCTTTTGTATGGCAAACTAGGGATGTTGGTACTATTGGATTATGTAGCAGTGACTCAGAGGCAGCACAGCTTAAGACTTTCCAAAGAAAATTTCTGGATTTGTTACAGCTTCCTATCTGATTAATGTTTTGGAAAAACAATAGCATAAAGTATAATAAAGGCCAGGCCTCTTCTTGTCTTTCCTCACCAAGGAATTAGAGGGATTTTTTTCCATTTCCAGTTTTATACTTTATAGGTAGAAAAGTAGACTTTAGTGTATACAATTTCAGTGCACATAGGATTTTTTCAGGCTTATGGTATTCATATAACAGGAATGTTAATCATGCATACCTAATAATCTGGATTGTTTTATCACTCATCATGACAGTTTCCTTAAAGTGTTCTTCCTTTAAAAGATGAGACAGTACATAAAAGTAGAGTTGGTCATGGAGGCAACAAGATGAAGTGTCGTGAATAGAATTCTGGGCCTCGAATTGGGAAGACCAGAGTTCAAATCATACTTTAGACACTTAACAGCTCTGTGACCCTGGGCAAGTCACTCTGACTGCCTGAATTTTGTCATGTGTAAAACTACACCTGCTTAACCACTCAGCCTTGATGTGAGGATCAAATGAAATAACTGGAAAGCACTTTGCAAACCTTGAAGCACTAAGCAATGCAAGCTAGTAGGATAATATTCTAGATGGGTGGTAAGCCATCTCCTGTTATCAGGAGATCTTTAAGTGTCATTGGTAGATAACCATCTGACCAAGTTTCTTAGGAACTCTAGCTGCAGAATATTGAAAGAATGTTCCAGGTTTATAGAGTAGTGGGATATATACAGTGCTTAGGCATTTAACAAGAAAGTTTTTTTTAACATTTTTAAATTAAATGCCTTATGTAAATAGAAAGTTCCTCAAATTGATAACAGCAGAAAGTTTGACTTTTTGCTTTTTTGAAGGTGGTAGTAGATACTAAAGGTGGTAGGTTTCAGGGTTTTTTAAAGGCTTGGACTATGAGATTGAAACAAAATTTATAATGCTTATAAGAAGGAAATAAAACACAACTGTGCCATTGATATTTTTTAGGGTTTTTGGATTTTTTCAACTAGGTGGGAAGAGGCCAAAATTTGAATTTGTATCTTGATTATTTGTCTGCAAAATAAACTATATAGATAAGAAATCTTGATTTAAAAAAAGGCATACTATTAATATTACTGTGTGGATAAATAGAGAAAATCTAGCACTTTGAACCTTTTAAAAGTTTAAAATATTAACCGTGACGTGAGAGTTATTTGGTGTAGTAGAAAAGTATTTATTGAAAGAGAAGATCTTATTTTAATTCTCTGTTCTAGTTTGATTGATGACCAAGTCACTTAATTTCCCCTGGTTTTAAATTTCCTTATTGTAAGGTGAAGAGATGGTACAAGAATTATCTCTAAGGACTTTTCCTTTTTAAAATTCAGTGATTCTATGTGAAAAATTAATACATCAAAAAATTTAACTGATCAGGAAAAAATAAAATTATTTTTTTATGTGTGTGTGTACACACACACACACACACACACACACTCCTAATGCTTGAGCATGTAGCAGAATTGTGTTTTGTTTTGCTTTTTAAACACAAGTTATTTTGCATGCTACCAAGGTGTAGATACTTTGTTCTTTAAAGTTTTAGCTTTTATGAAGGTAGCAGTCAAGGTGGTAGTTTTTAAGGTTTTTGTATTTCTGCTTTTTATTCTATTTCCACTTAGGATAGTGGCACAATGCTTGGTACATAGTAAGGTGCTTCCTAAATGCTTGTGAACTCAATGGTTTTTTTTCCTCCATATTTCTAAAAAAGCGTCAGAAATGAATAAACTCAAAGCTTTAGTATATGCTATATAGCCATATGCTTTTATCTATCTATGGTAGCTATTCTTTAACTATCTCAAACTCTGGTACTTAGTAAACTTGGCTCCAGATTTTTGCTTAATTTTCACAATATTAACTTTCTCTCTCTTTTTTTTAATCAGTTGATTGAATCAACAAGTACAATGGATGGGGCAATAGCTGCTGCATTGCTGATGTTTGGTGAAGGTATGTCTGACTTGCTATTAAGTTGAGACATTTCATGAACTGTATTGAAGAGCTTTTTTCTCCAAAAGGATCTGTCATGGTCATCAGCTGCCATTTTTAGAATCTATTACTTTTAGCTCTACTTTCTTTGACTCTTGGTCTGATCTTTTACTTCTTGTTTTCCGAAAAGTCATACTCATCTCATTTTTCCAAAACTGAGAATATTCTTAAAACAAGAGTTTTTATTTCTATCAGTTGTCTGTTAAAAAGAATTTATCATCTTGCTATAAGAAATTGCTTTATTCTTCTAGTGTCACCTTTAACTTTTAAGTTTTGGGGCTTTGGGAAATCTCACCACATTAAAGCCTTAATTGACTGAAACTATTCTTAGCTCTCAGCTGTCCTACTCAACATATATGTGTTTTTCATTTTTTTTTAATGCAGAAAATTGTAGATCAATCTCATTGGATCATAGATTTAAAGCTAAAAAGGACCTTAAATGTCATCCAAACTAAACTCAGATTTTACAAAGCTCAGTGGGGTTTTGTGGGCTGTATGATAAATTATTCTAGGTTGGTCTGTCTGTCTGTCTGTCTGTCTGTCTATCTGTCTGTCTATCTGTCTGTCTATCTATCTATCTATCTATCTATCTATCTATCTATCTATCTATCATAAACAGATTACATATAGTCCAAAGCAAAGCATTATTTCAGGCAAACATTTATTAAGTACCTGCTGTGTTGTAGACCAGTGCTAGAAAATCTATATATCACAGGTGGCATGCAGAGAGCTCGTTGTGGGTACGTGCTCATTCCCCCAATCCCCAAAGTTTGTTACTAGAAAGGCAGAAGGCTGCTCCCCTCTCCCTCTGCACCAGGCCTGATGACATTTTTTCACACCTCCTACCCTTCTGCCCAGCAGCCCAATGGGAGTGCTTTCTCCCTCTCTTTTGTGGGGTAAGAGGGAGAGCAAGGTAGGCCCAGCACTTAGTTGGGGGGTGGAGGGTCAGGGCCTGGCACTGTCTCTTTAAAAGGTTTGCCATCACTGTTCTAGACACTTCAGTAATCATTGGGAATACAAAGAAAAAGAACAGATGGTTCTGTGTGCCTTCAAGGAGTTGGATGGGGGGGTGCAAGGTATAAAAGTAGAGAGATTGTAAAAGGCTTTGAATGACAAAGGATTTTATTGTGTTGATCCTGCAGGTTACATGGGGTTGGTGGAGTTATTGTTTATGGGTGGGATATGATCAGACCTGGGAAGAAGATCGTTTTGGTTGATGAATAGAGGAAGGACTGGATTGGACTTGTGGCAAGGAGACCAAACAGCAGGCTCTTGTGAAAAAAAAGACCTGTTACCAGGGTGGTGGCAGTGAGAGAAGAGGGACATCCATGAGAGAAATCTCAGGCCTTGACAATAGATTGGATACATATGGGGGGGTAAGAGAGTGATGAGGAGTCAAGGATGACATCTAGGTTATAAGGCCAGGTGACTGGAAGGATGGTTATACTCTAATCATTGATAGGAAAGTTAGTAAGGGAAACATAATGAATTCAGTCTTGAGACTACAGGACATCCAGTTCAAGATATCTGAGAAATAGTTAGAGAGGGTAGCTAAGAGATTAGCGCAAGATAAGTAGATTTGAGAGTCATCAAAGGAGAAGAGAAGATGGTCTAAGACAGCTGCAAAGGACCCTTAGAGTTATCATGTATGTCCTGGGTGAAAATCCAGCACAGGAGACAGAAGAGGAGGTTAGATAGATAGAGGAAAACCTGGAGAGAGCAGTGCCACAAAAACCTAGGGAGAAGAGAGTGGGCTTTTCTTTGATACTGCCAGGCAGTAGGGCAAGAAGGAAGAGAATTGAGATGAGGCCATTAGATTTGACAACTGAAAGATTATTAATTTTCAGAGAACATTTTCAGTCGAATAGTGAGTTTAGAAGCAAGATAGTAGAGAGTTAAGAGTACATGGAGAGGAAAGGAAGTAGAAGCACCTATTGCAGGCCTCATTTAATTCTTTGCCTTAAGCAGGCAAAAGTGAAAACTTAGATACCTCATATGTAAAAAAAAAAGTGACAGATTATGGATCACTTATTGGCAAAATTGCTTGAAATTTAGATTTTGCTTTTCTGTCTTAAGTGATTCTTTATTTGCTATATTTCTCTGAACCTAACTCTTAAGAGTAAGCCTTCAGTATCTTTCTTACCACTGAGAACTACACCCAATGAAGCAACAGTCAGACTTTTGATCCCTATAAGCTACTATTTTTACTTATAAACTTAAACTTTAAAGAAGAGTTTACACTTGTTTTATTCTATCCATTTACTTTTCTATTTTTCCTTATTTTTGATTTATTATTTTTTAACATTCTTTTTAAATTTTGAGTTCCAAATTTTCTCTTCTCTTCCCCATGTCTCCTCTACTCCTGCCCCTTCCCTCTGAGAAGGTTAGCAAAAGGGAAGAGAGAGGTAAAGGACAGTAGCTGGCAAGGGATGGATGGACCAAATGAAAGAATTTTCAGGATGAGGGACACATGGACATGGTTGTAGACAATAAATTGGAAGTAGCCAGTCTACATTGGTTAAACTGGAGCGTACCTTGAAAAGAACCATTTTGCCTTAGATAGAATTTCCTATATATAGTCAGCTTGAACCTCCTTTGGAAAAGAAAACAGTTGGCTATTACAGTGTTGTCAGAAATCTTTTAATTAAGCATAAGATTCATCAGACAGATTAGCTTATTCATATAATGATATTAATTATGCTTTCTTTGTAAGCAGCACTGATATAATTTTAGCAACTAGTATTTTAAAAGTAAAATTCCCTGTGCATGTTCATCTTTGACATTTTTAGTCTAAAATAATAATTTTGAACTTTGTACAATACAGATTTTACCTTTTAGCCTTTTTATGTACTTGGAGAAATCAAGCATCAAGCCATTACCTAAACTGTTCTGGGAGCAGATGTTTAGGCAGTAAAATTCTTTATTAACAGAAATTACAGCTCTTGCTCTTTTTAGGCAGGAGTAAGCATGTCTAGATGATTTGGCATAAATCATCTGACTTGAGGCACGTTTTTTTAGACATAGAAATGTTACTGAACACCTGCTTTCTTGCCTCAACAAATATATTTCTTTTTATAAAAGGGATTCAATAGATTAGATGAAAAGGAGGTAAGCTCTCCTTTTTTTCTTTATCACACAAAGATCAGGAGTATATACCTCAATACATTAATTGATTTATTTTAAGTTCCTATAATATTCTTCAAAGGCATGTTGAAATGAATAATTCTAACAAAAAGCATTTGTTAAGTGCCTACTATGTGCCAACCACCATACTAATTCCTGGGGATAGGCAGAAACAAATGCAAAAACAACATCTTAAGGAGCTCACAGCTTAATGGGAAAGACAGTATTTGTAGTTTTATGTGCAGGTTTTAGAGGTTAAAAGACACAAGTTCTAGTATTGATTATGCTACAAACTCTTGTGATCTTGGCAAATGAAAAGAAGGACATATGAGACAGGGCTGGATAAGATACCTTATAACTCAAGTTCTCTGATCTGGTAAGAAATGTTATTAAATTGATAGTAGAGAATGTAATGTTCCTTGTTGTAAGGTTACATGGAGTGGGCATTGGGAAGAGGATGCAGCCAAGAGGCTGATAGCAAAGAGCCCAGGTGTAGAGATGGGAGTTTCTGGGTCCAAATGTGACCTTAGATACTTTTAAACTCGATGACCCTAGACAAGTTACTTAATCCTTATTGTCTAGCTTTTACTACTCTTTTGCCTTGGAACCTATATTTAGTATTGATTCTAAGACAGACATTTAAAGGAAAAAAATTCATTTGAGAGGTTAGAGAAGGGTGGATCAGACCTGTGACCATATTAGGACCTCCTTGTGATTATATGATTCTGAAAAGTGTATTTTTACACTTCATTCTCCTTATATAACATTGCTACAATATTTACTTTAAAATGTCATTCATATATATCACATTCTGCAAATTGGTCATTCTGCAAATATGTCTTTTAATTGTGAATTAATAGATGACAGTTGGGCCCTTAATAACCTTCTCTATTGATTTTAACATAGTGTTTCTGTTAGCACAGCTCAGACTCATGGAATTCTTAGCCTTTACCAGGCAAAAGTGAAAACTTAGATAATTCATATGCAAAAAAAGAGTGACAAAGATCACAGATCACTTATTGGCAGTTATTTGAAATTTAGATTTTGCTTTTCTTTCTTAAGTGATTTTTTTATTGGCTATATTATTACTCTGAACCTAACTCTTAAGAGTAAGCCTTCAGTGTCTCTTACCACTGACAACCCAATGAAGCAACAACCAGACTTTAGATGCCTATAAGCTACTATTTTTACTTATAAACTTAAATTTTTAAGGGAAGGAGTTTATGCTTGTTTTATCCTGCCCACTTACTTTTCTATTCTTCTTTATTTTCAATTTATTATTTATTTTTAACATTCTTTTATTTTTAAATTTTAGTTATATATGTGAAATCATGCAAAACATTTCCATATTAGTTATGTATGTTAAATTATGCAAAACATTTTCATATTAGCCATATTTCAAAAAAAGAAGAAAGATAAAGTGAGAAAATTATACTTCAGTTTTACACTCAAGAGTTCATCAGTTCTCTCCCTGGAGGTAGATAGCATTTTTTCATCATGAGTCCTTTGAAATTGTCTTAGATTGTCTTATTGATCAGAGTAGCCAAGCCTTTCACAGTTGATCACATCATTACAATATTGCTGTTACTATACACAATGATCTCCCAGTCTTATATCACTTCATGTTGCAACAGTTCATATAGGTTACCATGTGTTACCATGTTTTTTCTGAAGCCACCCCCTTTGTCATTTCCCACAGCACAATTTAAAAGGCATCCCTTCAGTGTCCAGTTCTTTGACACCACAAAAAGAGCTGCTATAAATATGTAGGTCCTTTTCTTTTTGCCTTTTTGGGACACAGACCTAATATAACTATTGCTGGGTCAAAGGGTATGCCCAGTTTTAAAACTTGGGGCATAGTTTCAACTTGTTCTCCAGAATGGTTGGACTGGTTCACTATTCTATCGTAGTTCATTAGTGTACACATTTTCCCCCTTAACTCCTTCAGCATTTGTCATTTCTGATAAGAGTGAGGTGGTAGAGTTGTTTTAATTTACTTTTCTCTAATTAGTGGTAGTATAGAACATTTTTTCATATTATTATAGATAGCTTTGATTTCTTCTAAAAACTGTCTATATCTTTTGGCCATTTATCAGTTGGGGAGTGGCTCTTATAAATTTGACTCATTTCTAGTCAGTATATATTTGAGAAAGAAGGCTTTTATTTTTTTATGAACTTGCTGTAAAAATTGTTTTATATTACTTCATTGTCTATGGTTTATTTTAGCAAAATATGGTTTTCCTGATTATCCCGTTTAACTAATTTTGCTTTGCTTTGTCTGAGATTATTATCCCTTCCTTTTTTTTTTTTTTTTTGTCAGTTGCTAGGATGTTAGATTCTGCTCCTACCTTTATTTAAAAAAACTGTGTGTCTTTCTATTTAAAAAAAAAATATAACATATTGTTGGATTCTAGTTTCTAATCCATTCATATTCATAATTAGGATTAGTTTCCTTCCATCTCTTTTTCTTCTTTTTTTCCTTCTCTCTCTTTATCTTGTCCTTTCTGAAAAGTCTATTTTGCTCCTTACTACTGACTCTTAATTTGCCTTCCCTTTTATCATTACCCACCCTCCCCTTTCTCCTATCCCCTTTCCCTCTTATTTCCCTTTTGGATTTTATAAGTTATATTTCTATACTCTACTGAGCATATACACACACATATATTTATATGTTTACATTTTAAAATTTTCTTTAAACCAATTCCAATGAGAGTGAAATTCAAACATTACCTGCCTTCCCATTCCCCCATTATCCCTTTCACTATAAAAGCTCTTTCTTGCATGCCTCACTTATAGGAGAAAAATTTCCCTATTCTACCTCTTCCTTCCCCCTGCTTCCAGTGCATCCCTTTTTCTCATTCATTTTTTTGGAAACCATTCCAACATAATTAATTACCAGGCATGCCCTCTGTCTATATAAGCTCTTTTAAACTCCCTTAATAATGATAAAGTCTTTAGGAGGTACTTGTTATCATTTACCCATATAGGAATATAAACAGTTTAATTTTAGTGAGACCTTTCTGATTACTGTTTACCCTTTTATATGCTTTTTTTTGAGCCTTATGTTTAAATGTCAAATTTTCTACCCAACTCTGGTCTTTTCATTAGAGTCCTTTCAAATCCTCTATTTCATTAAATAGTAAAATTTCCTAAAGGATTATACATCATTTTGCAGGATAGCTTATTCTTTTTTTTTTTTAATTTTAAACATTTATTAATATTCATTTTAACATGGTTACATGATTCATGCTCCTACTTTCCCCTTCAGGGATAGCTTATTCTTGATTGTAATTGTAGCTCCTTTTTCTTCTGGAATGTCATATTCCAAGCCCTCCACTCCTTTAATGTGAAAGCTGCTAAGTCTTGTGTGATCCTGATTGGGGCTCCACAATATTTAAATTGTTTCTTTCTGACCTGGGAGCTCTAAGAATGTGGCAATAATGTATCTGGAAATTTTCCTTTTGGGATCTCTTTTAGGGGGAGTTATCAATAGATTCTTTCAATTTCTCTTTTACTGTTTGGATCAAAGATACAGGTGCAGGTTTTTTTTATTTCTTGAAATTTGATATCTACCCTCTTTCTTTGATCAGAGCTTTCAGGTAGTCCAATAATACTTTTTAAAAAATTGCTGTTCCAAATGTTTACAAAATCCAAACAAAACAAGCTTTTCCACATGTTAAGAAAAAGAAGATATTATACAAATGAAGTCATGGGTCATAGAAATCATAGGAATATAGGAATTTTAACTACTTCATAATAGATCCTGTCCACTAATTTCCCAATTTCTCTTTACCCTTCCTGAATTAGATAGGATATGTAGGCTAAACATATTCATATAAATTAAGTTTTTCAAGTTTTATCTTTCTGTTCACTTTATGGAGATACATTCTCATTTGATTCTTCTAATATTAGTTTTGTGACTATGTATAATGTTTTCCTGAGTCTACTCATTTCACTATTTACTATCTCATGTAGTCCAATAATTCTTAAATTATCTCTCCTTGATCTGTTTTCCAGATCAGTTGTTTTTATAAGATATTTCACATTCCTTCTATTTTTTTCATTCTCTTGACTTTGAATTTTATTTTTGCTTCTCATGAAATCATCAGCTTCGACTTGTCTGGTTCTTATTTTTCAGGAATTATTTTCTTCAGTGATCTTTTGTACTTCTTTTTTCATTTGACCAATTCTGTTTTTTAAGTTTTTCAGTGAATCTTTGAATCTAGTTTTCCATTTGGCCTATTTTGCTTTTTTTTTTTTTTTAAACCCTTACTTTCCGTCTTGGAGTCAATACTGTGTATTGGCTCCAAGGCAGAAGAGTGGTAAGGGTAGGCAATGGGGGTCAAGTGACTTGCCCAGGGTCACACAGCTAGGAAGTGTCTGAGGCCAGATTTCAACCTAGGACCTCCCGTCTCTAGGCCTGACTCTCAATCCACTGAACTACTCAGCTGCCCCCCCCCTCCCCCTCCTATTTTGCTTTTTAAAAAGTTCTTTTCTTCAGTGAATTTTTGTGTCTCTTTTACCATTAGGTGAATTCTGTTTCTCAGTGTTATTATTTTTTTGGTATTTCTTTTGCCAAGCTGTTTACTCTTTTTTTTTTTTTTTTTCATACATAATTGTCTTGCATCACTCCCATTTTTTCCTTTATCATTCTTATCTCTTTAATTCTTCCAAGAATTCTGGCTAGTCTCGGGTTAAGTAACAGTTTTCTTTGAGACTTTTCTAAGAAGCCATTTTCACATCGTTGTCTTTTTTCTGAGTTTACCTTGGTTTTCTCTAGGTTTTTTATGGTCGAACTTTTTAAATTGTTTGATCATTTTTTCTTCTCTATTTCTTATCTTTGAGCTTTATGTTAAATTTGGGCTTTTGTTTACTTTGGTTTGGGGGAGTTATTGGCCCAAGCGTTAGACTTTTTCATGTTGTTGTTTTCAGAGCTAATTCTGGGGAATCTGTAGGTTTTTGGTGTTTCTGATCCTGGGAGAGGTTTGGTTACTGCTCTGCTGAGCTACATTTGGTCTTCTTATCCAAGAAGGGGCCCCTATTCCTTTGCTGGTGTTTCTCTTTGCCTTGTTAACTGAACAGGTCTCTTGGTTCCTTGTGACTGACCTCCAAGTGCTCCTGTCTGCTCTGGAACTGCCACCCAGAGCTGTGCAAGTTGATCAATGCAGAGTATACTCAGTGCTAACAAAGGATCTCCTGTAATCTCTTTCTGACCAGTTGTCTGACTCTGTTATCCTCTCTGGGCTGAAAGCTCCCAAAGCTGCTCTTGTCACAACTGTTGCTTCTATAGCTGGATGGGGGGTGGCCTGGGTTTCGAACAGTTATCCACCTCAACACAAACTTGTCTTGTTGACCTCCTAAGTTTTCTTAGACCAGAAAAATGTCTCATCTGACCTTTGATTAGCTCTGTCTCTATAGAATTTGATTTGAGGTTTTATTTTAAAGTTGTTTGGAGGAGAATGTTAAGAGAGTTCAGCTAAGTTGCCTCTAATTCACCATTTTGCTCTGAAGAGTGCCCATTTACTTTAGAATTCTAGCTTTTAATCTTAACATTTTACTAAAGCTATTCTTTTTTAAAAAGATATTTTATTTTTCCAATTGCATGTAATAACTTTCCACATATGCTTTTTGAACATTATAAGATCCAAGTTGTCCTCCTCCCTGCCACCTTTCCTGCCTCCATACAAAAAGCCACACACAAAACTAAAGTAAAAAATAGTATGCTTTGATCTGCATTCTGACTCCCAACAGTTCTTTCTCTGGAGCTCAATACCATTTGTCACAAGTCTTTCAGAATTGTCCTAGATCATTGTATTGGTGAGAATAGCTTAGTGTTTCACAGTTGATCGTTGTATAGTATTGCTGTTACTTTGTACTGCGTTCATTTCATTCTGCATCAGTTCATGGAAGTTTTTCCAACTTTTTCTGAAATCATCCTGTAGAACTATTCTGAACACTATGCTTTTTTTAAAAAAGTTGTTTTTCCATTGACTTTAAGGTTCTCCCAAGACCTTCCCCCTTCCTCTTTTCCTTTCCTTTTCCTGTTCTCCACTACTTGTTGATTTTCCATCTTAATATCCCACCATTATCTTTATGACTTTACTATGTAACCCATCTACCTTCTGCCACTTTGACTTAATTCTTGTCAGTAGTACTGCCATTCTCCCACTTTTCTATTCTAGTAACATGAGACATCCTTGAGCCTTTTGTACTTCCTTTCATATGTCCAAGTCCTGATTTCAAGTCCATAATCTCTTCTATCCTGTCATCTTTACTGTCTTTACCTTTGTTTTAGTCCTTTGTAAACCCTTGTGAATTACTGATAGCCTCTAAGCATATCTCCATGTAGTCTTTCTCCCTCTAATTTAACCTACATGTTGTTGCCAAATTAACTGCCCAAATGCCCTAATAATGTCAATTTGCTATTAAGGAACCTTTAGTTCAGGGGTCGGCAACTTTTTGGCCGTGAGAGCCATAAACACCACATTTTTTAAAATGTAATTTTGTGAGAGCCGTACAGTGCTCACAGTGCCGCTCCTGTAACAGCGCCTGAAAAAAAATGGACTTTATGGCTCCTGCAGAAAGAGCCATACATAGCCGACCCCTGCCTTAGAGGAATACAATTGTCAGAAACCCTTTAATTTTTCACAGGGAAATTTCCCACCTAAGGACCCCTGCTTTAGTTTATTAAATTTATAGTTATTCCTTATTGTTCACTAAATAAAATCCATATTTCTGGTATTCTTGATTTGGTTCCAACTTATCTTTCTATCCTTTCAACATGTCCTGCTGTTCCTTCTTCTGTGATTTTGCTCATAGTATTCTTTACACCTAAAATGTACTCTCTTTCAGCTCAACTTCCTCTCTATTCAGCCTTTTATAATTTTCCCGGACCAAAAAAGATTTCTCCCTTTTCTGATCTCTTTTTGTCTTGACGTCATATAGCAAGTAGCAGTCCTTCATTTTTCCACACATCTATTCTTGGACTCTAACCAAGAAAACAAAAACTCTGAAATAAACCACAAAATGGTCCCAGAAAGTAGGAAAAAGGGTGGGGAAATGGTGTGCACTGCTGACATATTTGTTTAGATACTAATTTTCACTTTATTCACCATTAAGGTCAAGAACTGCAGACAGGGTGTTTTTATAAAGACCTATCCAGACAAAAGATAGAAGTTAAAATTTATCAGTATTGTTGATAGTACTCTATTTTTAGATTTAAATGTTATGAAATATATTACTAGTTACTTAATGACTTTATTTGTTTTTGATAATATCAATTTAAAATATGTATACAAACATACACATGTACAATTCATAATAGCTTTAAATTTTTTTATTTTTTTTTGTTTCAGGAACTTTATATAAAGTCTTTGTTATCAAAGGGCTACTAGTCAATCAACTCTGTAAGGAATAGATAGGAATTAGAAAAAATCCGTCTGTTACTTTGGGCCATTTTCTTGTAAGGAAATAACTTATATAGAAGAAGATCTTTGTAATGGGATTTTACTTGTGTTTGACAGTGTTAATTATGTAGTCTTGCAGTAGTAAAAGGTTTTAGTGTGGTTTTTCTGTTTCTTAAAGGTATACCTCGGAAAAGAAAATTAGATTCATCTTCCTCATACACCTCTGAAGATGAGGATGATGAGGATAATCAAACCGTAAAAAGGAAACGGTTCAATCCTGTAAGTTATACTTTACTTGTATTTTTTAGCTCAGAATGCTACTATAGCTGATGGGTTTTTTTGAAAGCATACCAAATCTGAATTTTTCCAATTCACTAGTAAACCCTTTTCTTAGTTATTACTCCTATATGAAACTTCCCCCCTTTCTTTAGATCATTTGACACACTTTTTCTCTATGTAGTTTGTTTGTATTTCTACCTGTATTCTGAGTGATAAAATGTTTTGAAGCTCTGTAGTTGGTTAGAAATAGAGCAAAGCTCATTTTTCAACAAATATAGAAACACAGTTTTGACAGATCATTTTTGAAATAGTTGCTTTAGATGAAGACATTAAAAGGCATCTTGGAATAATCCAAAATGATCTGAGTCTTACAAAAAATTCTGAAGCCTATTTGCCAAACAACATTTATTTATTTGTTTGTTTGTTTGTTTCTTTAGCAGCATACAGTATTAAGTGATTTGCACATACGTGTCTGAGGCCAGATTTGAACTCAGAAAGATGAGTCTTCTTGACTCTAGGCCCAGCTCTCTGTGCACTGTGTCATCTACCTGCTCATCAAATATCTTAACAAATATAAAGGAGCAGGTAGCAGAGTTAACATGACACTTCCTGTTACTCCTCATTAATCATTCAGTGTATATTGAATGTCTCTCACTTGCCCATATTTATAATATAGCTGCCAATACCTGATAAATTGTATTTGGTTTAATATACTGTTAGAATAATTAAGGCTTTCGTACCCTCAAACTTTTGATTTTAATTTTTAAAATTTTTGTTCTTAAACACCAAATCAAGTGGGCATTTTCATATATAGTAATAGAACAGAAAATGGATTGTACATTTGCAAATAAAACTTTAGGTCTCAATTGTGTACAGCTTGTTTTATATTTAATATATGTCAAGGCTATCCTCTACTTTTTTCTCACCACCTTTCTGTACAGTGCTTTAGAAAAATAGCTCCTTTCTTTTTTTCCCCTACTTTATCCATGCCCCCTTAAAAAAAAATAAAACTTTTGCAGCAAATATGCATAGTCAAACAAAACAATTACCTACATTTTCTCTGTTGAAAAATGTATGTTTCATTCTGCATTTTGGATCCATCACTCTCCCTAGAGGTTGATACTATGCTTTATCGAACAGTACTCTGGATATAAAATTTGCTGTTCCTTGTGAAATCAACTCTTACAAAGTAGCTTGTGGGGTAACAAAAGAGCAGTTTATTTTATTTTGGTTTTTTTTTTCTAGAGAAATGTTCATATTTTTATTTATTAGTCAAGTTAATAATAACAATAAGGAAATTGTCTTTAAAATGTTATCTGTCATGACCATCTGACAAAACAAATCAATACATTCTGAAATATAATCTTTCCCTTACTTCCATCTTAAACTGTTAACTGGGTCTGATCCATCCGTCTTCTGCTAACAAAATAGCAATTTGATCTTGTAAATTTAAAGAGTACACTGGGTTAATTAGAAGAAAAAAAATTAATTGCTTAGAAATCAAATCATGCAGCAAAGTGTAGCATGCATCCATTTTTTTATCCTAGTAGATTTTGCTAGAGAAAAAGAAACTCAGCAGCTTTATTCACTGTGTACAGTGACTAGTGATGAAGGCAAATTAAATTGACATCTCAAGTTTGTTTTATGTTTTTTAAAATCTTTATTGAATTAGTAAATGAAAACAAGTGACATGATTAAGGAACAAGTTCCAGCCATTTGTTTGAGAGGAGATTTGAATTTGTGGTCTATAGGTCTTTCATTCCTATCTAGATGACATTTGGCAAAGAAAAATTATGTGGAATGTGTTCAGAACAATAGCAGTCCCACTTTCCAGTTTCTTAACCTACATTTAAGGAGACTAATTTGCACACTTGTATAAATTTACATCACTAAATAACCAGTGAAACTCCTTGTTAATAATTTTTAAAAATCTTCATTAATGAAGCTGTGTAAAATCTGTTCTTAAAAGATAATTAATTGATTTAGCTTTATAAAACAAGATTCTCGTTTTCCACACTATAACTGCTTTTGAGTCGTTTGCATGTGGAATTAGTCAATCAATGAATGTAGTAACAAGATAAACTTAATTTTCTCTTTATTTGTGATCTTGATGAAATTTTGAGCCAGGACTTATAGTGCCCCTCCAAATACTCAAGGAAAGTTATATTGGCCACCTTCTATTAGTCTTCTCCAATCTGAATATTCCCAGTTCGTTCAATTGAATACAAAATTGAGGATTAATTTAAATTTTCCTATGTGAAGAGGGCAATTATATATTATATAAAATTAAATGCAGCATTTAGTTGGTAAGGTATGTCACATACACATTTCACTTTTGTAAGAAATCTCATTTTAATGGTACAACCTATATTTAGCCTATTCTAAATATAGAATATTGGTGCTGTGGACTTTCAAAAGAGAAAATGAACAGTTTTAGAGGATCATAGATTTAGACTTGAAAAGAGATATTAAGAGATCATTTTGTCCAATCCCCTTATTTTCCAGAGGAGGAAATTAATATCCTAAGAGGTTGTGATTTGTCTAATTCAGTACAAATAGTGGCAGAGCTAAGATTGGTTCTCAGAGCTAGGACTGGATGGTGACTTCCAAGACTTCAAGACTAGGTGGTCTGGAAGGATTGTGGTAACCCTAAAAGAAATAGGGAAGTTTGAAGAAGAGTTTAGTTTATGAGGATTTCTGTTTTGGACATTCTGAATTTATCTTAATTGATAGTATTTAAGGAAGAGTAGGTTGAATTTTAGAGCAAGATAAGAAGATAAGTAGAAATTCTTTAGAGGGAAGACTGGCTTATATATATGTAGTATATTAAATGTTCACCAAAGGGGCATTCTTTCTCTTCTCCCCCAAACCTCCAGTAGGGCATTCTTAAAAATTTGAGTATATATATATATATAATCTCAAGAGCAGGGATTTTTTTTGTTTTTGTCTTTTTACTTTGTAACCCAGTGCCCCACTTGTAGTAAGTTCTTAATATATGCAAAGTCAAGGAGCATTTATCAAACACACCTACTCTATGCCAAACACTATGGTAAGTGTTGAAGATACATAGAAAGGCAAAAATAATTGTCACTTAAATAAGTTCTCTTTCTGGAGTCAGGGGAATAAGATAAAACTACTCTGTATGTAGATAAATTTATATTTATCATGTTTATACCAAATGTAAAGCCTGGATCAATATTAGATAGTCTTAGAAGGAAGGCATTAATATTAAAAAAGATTTCTTACAGAAGTAAAGATTTGGGAGAGGCTTTAGGGAAGCTAAGAGGCAGAGAATTCCAGACAAGGAGGCAGCCAGTAGTGAAAATGTACTGAGTCAGAGATGAAATGAATGAGCCTTGAAACAGGACAGCCAGCTAGCAGGCTCCAGGCATGAAGTGTGAAAGAGAAACCTATACCAGAATAGTTCTAAGGACAAAGGGAAAATGTTTTCAAAAGTAGAAAAATTGGGAATTGGCAACTGATATTAGAATGGGATAAGAATGAAGAGTGAGTTGAGAATGACTTGTAAGCTTCAGTGGTGGTGATTGTTGCATAGTTGTTTTAAAATTGTTCATTTGGAATTATCTTGGCAAAGATAACTAAAGTGGTTTGCCATTTCCTGGTGGTACCCTAGACAGTTATAAGGAAGTTAAGAAGAGGAAAGAATTTGAAGAAGATAATGAATGAGCTCTGTCTTAGATATCTTAAGTTTAAGATGTCTATAGGACATCTGATTCTAGACATTTAATAAACAAGCTGGAACAGGAGAGAGATTAGAGTTGAATAAAGATCTGAGAATCATTTGCACAAAAATGATAGTCAAATTCGTGGAAACTGATGAAATGACCAGTGGAAATGATAGGAAGAATGAGAAGCGGACCCTGGACAACCTTGGGATGGGGTGTTTTTGTTGATTGGCACAATGTTGATGCATAATTGGCATGTATTAAAATACATTTTTTAATAGTATTACTTTTGGGGAGAGACTGTTTCTTTTTCATTACTTTTGCCCCCTAACTGTGGATGTTCCCAAAATTATGTCCAAGTCCTCTCCATTTTACTTTTGTTAATCTCATCAGTTCCCATGGTTTTCTCTTTTAGGCCTAAAACCTTGGCATATTTTCATTTTCCCTCTTCCCACATATCTAATTAGTTAACAAATTTTGCTATTTCTGCTCTACAACATCTCCTTCTTCTGACCTTCCCCTCCCTCCACTTTTTTAAACCCTTACCTTCCATCTTAGAATCAATAATGTGTATTGGTGCCAAGGCAAAAGAGTGGTAAAGGGTAGGCAATGGGGGTTAATTGACTTGCTCAGCATCACACAGCTAGGAAGTGTCTGAGGCCAGATTTGAACCTAGGATCTCCCCTGTCTATTGGCTCTCAATCCACTGAGCCACCCAGCTGCCCCCACCCTTTTTCTCACAAAGCTATCTCTTATGTTCATTATTCACCTCTCACTTTGGTTATAGCAACAGCCCTCTTTCCGAAACTCTTCCTATTTCAGATCATCCTTACATAATCCTGCCAAAAATGATTTTCCTTAAGTGCAAATCTGACTGTGTCACTCCCCTACTCAGTCAACATCAATGAGTCCCTCTTGCCTCTAGGATAAAATATAAATTCTTGTTTTATTTTGTTTTTAAATATATTTTATACAAATTGACCCCAATTTATTCTGTACTCTGCAGTTTGTAATGAAGCCAAACTGTTTGTTTTTCTATTTCTCCCACATCCCAATCCCATCTCCATGCCTTTTCACTGAATTTTTCCCTAGAATAATTTATGTCTCTAAATAGTGGAGACATAAAAGAGTGAGTGAGTACAAACTGAAGTTAAACTCCAAAGATCAAATCAAGCAGTTGACTGCAGTTTTTGAACATTTTCTTCACTTTTCTCTCCATGGACCCTGGCTATTTTAGTCTGTCATTGATATACAAAAATTATATCTTTGCTTTCCTTTCCACAGCATAGCTTTCTCTTAATCATTTATGTGTGTAATTAAGTCCAGTCAAAGAATGGACAAAAGTGGTAAAACTAAATTCATTTTATGACTGAGAAACTTTGAATGGAGGAACATAAATTTATGAGTTAAATGGGATGTTTGTAATTGTAGATTTCATTTATCTATACAAATGTTATCTTTTAGTATGTCTTCAAGAATTTTTGTTGAGAAGATCTCAAGGTTTATTATGCAAAATATATCCAACTAATTTCCTGAAAATAATTGAATTTGGGGGAATTATCATAAAAATTATATAAATGAAGAACTATAGTATATTGACATTTTAAATATATGACCAAGCTATGCTAGCCATTTTTATCATTCCATTTTAACTCTTTTTACACTAAAATAAGCAAAAAAAAAACCCCTTAAAATATTATCTATCTCTGAGATCTCTAAATGTGATGTTTCTTAGGCAGGTTGGAACATTAATGCTTTTGATTTAAAGGCCATTACATTTCTTGCTTTCTCAAAAAACTCCTGATTCTTCATCCCCAAACAGCTTGAAGAGCCCAAGGATTTTGAAGAATCAGAAGATAAATGGGACAAGCAGGAAGCAATTGTAGCAAAGCTGCAGACCGAGTTTCCCAGTTTGGCTAAAGAGGTGAGTAGGCCTTGAAGGAAATTTAACAATTTTATGTGCCAATTGTCTATATTTGAATTTTTTTAAACATCTTTCAGCCTCTGTAGCTTACTTCATCTTTATTTCTAACACTCCCTCACCCCACAACCATTAGTTAGAACAAAGAATAAGGGTTTTAATTTAGAAAAATTAACTTGAACATCAGTCACGCCTGACATATGCTGTGAAAAATTGAGAGTTTGTGAATTTAAACTTGTACAAACTTTTAAGGAGAGAAATCTGCATGTGAAAACTTTGTTATCTTGGCTATTGGAATTATTGTACTAGTAAATAATTTTAAGCATGGCTAAGAACAAAATGGTTTTTATTACTACTATATATTTATTACTGTTGATAAAGAAAATATTTTGTTATGAACAATAAAAACAGTTTACTAGAATTAATAGAAATAATTGTTAATGATGTTAGAGGTAAGAAACCATTAGCATCTTAAAAAAATATTTTTCATTTAGAACCTGGAATAAGAATAATTTTGCTAAATCAGGAATTAGCAGGATGTTTCATGAATGCATACTATTAATTTATCAGGTGGCTAGATGGCACAGTGTATACAACACTGGACCTAGAGTTTGTCAGACTTGGTTTTAAATATGACTTAGATACTTGTGTTGACTCCTGGCAAGTTATGTAAATTTTGTGTCTCAGAACCTCCCAAGTTTTTTAAGGTTGTTTTAAGGATTAAATGAGGTAATATTTGTAATGTGCTTATTAGCACAGTGCCTGACTCATAGTAGGCACGTAATAAATGTTTCATAGCCTATTCCTCTTTTTGGATTCCTAAGAGCAAGGATTTTGTTTTTTTCAACTTTATTTATTTCAGGGTTTAGCAAAAGTGTTTTTCCCTGAAGGGTTAAATTGAGACTATAACGTTTGAAACTACAAACATTTCAGAAAATGTTTTTATTTTTGTTTGGAGTTATGAAATTATTTCAATAAATGTGTTAATTATTCTTTAAGCGATTTTGTCATCCAGCATGGAAATTGGCCACTTCTTTCACATTCAGTTTATAGATTATGATCAACAAACTTACCCTAAATCAGCTTAACTTTACCATTTGTATTGCAATATTTGTAACACCTATCTGGGTGGCATTTTAGAAATAGATTTCATATAAATGGAAAAGTAAATCATTTGTAGAAATTATGTAATTCAGTCATGGTATGTTATATGTTTGTGTGTTTTTTGCTTATTTGGGTTTTTTGGGGATATTTTTTCTCTTGAGATATGTGGAAGTTTCCTAAAGCATTAGAATAGAAGTTGGTTCAAGTTATTAGTCCCCTTCATTTTCTTGCCAAGTGACATTGGGCAAATACTTAACCCAATTTACAAAACAGAAATTCCTTATTAATTTCTTATCCGATGATAGTATACCTAAGAATCAGTTCAATGTAGCAAACATTCATTGAACAGCAAACATTCATTGAACACCTTTGTTTCAGGCATTGTGAACAAAGAAAAGAAAGTATACAAAAGCACTTTGTAAACTGTAAGATGAAAAGAGCTCATGTCACTTTTGTTAGAGCAGTCAGTGAGAGATTGGATATATACAGCTAAGTTTTGATTGGTGCCAGTAATGAATCCCACATGTTATATACTATTTAGACATATATGAACTATGGTAATTGTTTCCAGCCTACTGGAAATGTACAATATAAATTCACACCTCAGAGTGTATTTGCTCTAGTATAAATGACCCACAGAACTAATGCTCTTTTCCATCAAATTATTGATGATACTCATTGCTATCAGAGGAATCATTTCAGTGACAAATTAAAAAAAACAGATGGCTAAATGTTTTTTAATTTTATTTTTATTTTGTGTGTGTGTATAAATACACATTAATAATAGCATACATATACAGAGACATTCTTCAGGGTATTATTACCAATTATATTACTTCTAAAGTGTATTAAAAGATTTGACACAGTGTCATGACTTTTGATCATCTGTCTACCTTATGTTTTGAAATTTGGAATAAGGTATGGCATTTTCCCAATACAATGAAAGGGCTGCTGAGGGCCTTTCCCACTAACACTCGACATCTGGGAATTTAGATAGTACTAGAGAGTTTTCTGTCTCAGCTAGAGTGGACCTTGGAGTTTCATGGTCTACTCTGTGCACAGCACAGAACATGAAATGAATTTTCATTCATGCCTTTTTTTTTTTTTTAAGGGTACAATGTATGCTACCTGATACTAAATGTTCTGTGGGATTTATAAAGATAAAACAATTTTTAGCCCTAAGAAATCCTTTGTCTTGTCCTACAGAAGAATTTAGATGTGAAATCCTACTTTCCTTTTTCTTTAAGCCTTTAAGAATTTGCCTTTTTTTCCTGTTGACAGTTTTAAAATTTCTGGCTTATTACTGAACTTAACTGAATACCTTCTGTTTGTATAACTTTGTATGACGTATACAAAAATCATGTGTAAGGTATACAACAATTGAAAAATGGATTTATTACTCTGAGGAGCTGACCTTAAGATTCAAAATAATGTGAAATAACTCATAAACATTGGGAAAGTAAAGTTAAAAAAAATTGAGGATATAAGCTGATGTTTTTTTGATTTTATAATTAAGATTTTTGAAAATGCACATGCATTTATTCTAGGAACTAAGAGAAGTACTTAAGGAACATGAATGGATGTATAATGAAGCTTTGGAATCTCTAAGAGTATTTGCTGACGATCAACAAGGTAAAAAATCTCTGCCGTATACCATCATGAAGCATGCAGATTTCACAACTACAAATAAGGTTGCAATGGGTAAGAACATAAGAAGTAGTTTATTTTTAATAGGGTTAATTCACCTGTGTAGATTTTTTTTTTTACATCTATCACTTTTTTAAAAAATCTCTTTCCTACTATAGACATAACTGATGCAATTTTCCTCCTTTCCAACATATTGTTAGCTTACTATAGCAGATGATTGAAGGACAACTTCCAGCCTAGGCCAAGTGGGTAAGATAGCTGATGCCTTTTCATCCGTGTTATTCAATCTTATAATTCCTTTATAAGGAAGTATAGAAATAAAGCAATAATTAATCATTATCACTCTATAGGTGATGGTGGGAACTACTCATTTTGTTCAGATGACTGCTACTTTTCCTTCAGAAGTAGAAGAAAGTTCTTTTATTCCTATCAATAATAATTATAATAATAAATAATATCTAGCATTTATATAGCACCTACTATGTGCCAGGCATGGTGCTAAGCATTTCGTAAGTATTATCTTTCATTTGATTCTCTGAGAATTAAGTGCTGTTATCATCTCTGTTTTACCATTGAGGACACTGGGGCAGACAATTTAAGCAACTTGCCCAAGGTCACATAGCTAAATATGCGTCTGAGGTCAAGATTTGAACTCAGACCTTCCTGATTCTAGGCTCTGCTTTATCCATTGTGCCACCAGCTGCCTCAAGACAATATTATTACCTGAGATCAGAAATCATGGAACATATGGGAATCTTGGTAAATAGATACTATTCTATTGCTGCTGGATTCATCCTACTGCCAGTTGATAACAAATATAAAGGAAATATAAATTGTGACTAAAAGAGGGAAAGTGTATCACCTTATTTTATAGACAATTTCATTGGATGTAGTTTTGAGTTGCATCACTCACTTAAATTTATTATCCAATTCAGCCCAACAAAATTAAATGCCTCCCATGTGCAAGGCATTTTGTTTATAGCATTTCTCTCATACTATGTGGTTATGTAATACCACTCGGTATTACTGAATTTTTGTTCATTTTTAGCATAACTATTTAGCTCATCTTTCACCATTAAAAATATAGCTTATTGGGACTTATTAATTTGTAGTAGAATTCTAATATTCAAATGAAAATATGTTTAAATGTTTATATTCTTATCTCTGAAAAAGTTCAAGCTCTTTGATATTTATATTCCTAGTTTATAGTATTTCCAATAGTTTTTGTCTTTATTACATTTACAGACGTACAGTATCCTTCAAAAAGTGAAGTTTCTAATGGAAAAGCAGTCTCAAGAAAGAGTCAGAATCACCTTAAAAATACTACTAAAACAAAGCTGAAACAAAAATGTTCTGTTAAAGCACAGAATGGTTTTAACAAAAAAGGCAAAAAAACTTTTTTCACTTCTAAAAAGGAAATGCCAGACTCTGAGTTTGATTCAGGCTCTGATGTCGGGAGCTCTTTGGATGAGGACTACAGCAGTGGTGAAGAGGTGATGGAGGATGGCTACAAAGGTAAAATACTTCACTTCCTGCAAGGGGCTTCAATTGGTGAGCTCACTTTGATTCCCCAGTGTTCTCAGAAAAAGGCTCAGAAGATAACAGAGCTCCGGCCCTTTAACAGTTGGGAAGCTCTGGTAAGTCTACATTCTTTTTTTTCCTGCCTTTTTTTTTTATTCCTAGTACATTTATAGTCAAGGTATCTTCAGCCTAGAAAAGCATAGATGGGTGGCCTTATCCTGAGTAGATTCAAACACTACATTTGCTTTAAGCCAATAGCATTTCAAATAGTGTCATATGACCTAATTTTGAATGAATTAAGGGGTGATTTTCCTGAAAAACCCAACCTGATTGGCCAGCAATACTGTCACTCATTCTTTTGCATAGAAACTTGGTTCATTTCACTGCAGAAGAAGAAATTAGAGCTTACATTTAGGAAGGAGTTGTTTGCTAGCCTGTTCTGATTTGTTTCTGCTAAAGAACCATACAGAAGGCAAGAATGTGGCAGAATTTTTACAGCAACTTCTTGAGGAGCAGCAACAACACCCAGGGGATCTCCATGATTCAAATGCCAGCCTAAGTGTTTCAAGCTTCAACATAAAAGAAGCAATTGTTTATTTGATTTTTCTTTATAAAGCAAGTCAGTCTTTAACATGTTTTTCCTGGTTAAACAATGCAGCCATTTAATGGAGTCTAGCAAACTTCAGTGTTTTTTTAATTCAAAAGATAGAAAAAAATGTGTGGAAGCCTAGAATTGAAACCTTAGGTGAGAAGGAGATATAACCACTGGTAAGTACACTTTACATGTTCATTTTTCTGAAAACTTGTTTCTATTTCATATGTCTTATACATTGTGTATCTGTTTTTTAGTTTCACGTGTTTCAGGAAAATGTCTTCAAATCTTATACATGCAGAATGCATAAGAGAAAATCTAAAACCTTATGCATTAAGGTTTTGAGTAAATTTTTGTGAGAACTTGGAGTTTTATAACATTTATTTTTTTTAGGCCTATAGAGTAGTATACAAACGATTCAGTAAAAACTTATAGTCTCTCAATAATCTTAACTTTTTTAAAAATAGAAATAAATCTTTATTTTTTTTAGATGGAAAGCAAAAAGTTATAACTATAATTATGTCTAATCTAGTGAGCACCATTGTTCTGAGGGGCTATAGGGGGGAAAGTGATTATTTATGCTGTAAAAAAATGGAAAAATAGTAAAAATGTATTTGAAAAATATAGAAACGCATCATTACATGTATTTCATAATGAAATTCGTTTTGCCTGAAGCCTTAGCTTTTGAACAGAACATCTGTCAAAGCAGATCCTTTCAAAACTTGTTTGGTTTTGCCTGAGTGATTTCTTTACAAAAGTATTTGCTAAAGGGCTCTCTTTCCTCTCCTTTGCTGTTTTCTTTTTCTTGGGACTAATAGGTTATTATAGTCCTAAGTTGCTTGGGCTTGTCAAGCCCATTATTCATTATTTAATAAGGAATGCAATTGTCAGCACTCATATGTTTAGTTAT
The DNA here is from genome assembly GCF_016433145.1 of Gracilinanus agilis. NCBI lineage: Eukaryota > Metazoa > Chordata > Mammalia > Didelphimorphia > Didelphidae > Gracilinanus > Gracilinanus agilis. Next base: position 22,801,118 of record NC_058135.1, read on the forward strand.
TGTAACCACATGCCTAAATATACCAATACAGAAAAATAAATTGTACTATAACAGCAGATGTGGGCATGCCAGATACTTTTGTATATTTAAAAGATACACAATGGTCCAAAAGGTAGAAAGCATCCCTCCTTACCAATTAATTGGCAGTATTGATGCTACAAGAGAGAATTAAGTTGTGTTTTAAAATTCTTCGTAATATTTTCCCCCTGTTTAAACAGTTAAAATACAAAGAGTATATTATATGTTTCTTGCCTAACAATTTTTAATTGCCTTAATTGTAAAATTGACATTATGCTTCAAGGGATAGTCTTCTTTATCTGACCAAAGTCAAGACAAGAGTGTTAATGATTTTATGCATATGTAATTATTAAAATGAAGTTTACAACTTTTCATATATAGGCAAATCAAACATTTCATATTGTAGAAAACAGTGTGTGAAAATCTAAGGGGTTCTCATTTGTTTAGAACTTTAAGAACTTCCTTAAACTATTTCATTGAGCAATTTAATCATCAAATCAAGAAGAAATATTTTTTGTTTGTTTTTAGTTTGGACTGATTTTATCAGTCCAGAGACAACCTCCAATGTAGATAAACAATTCATCTGTAATTCAGACATATCAGGGACACAGAGAAAGGTCATACAGTATGACTTGAATTGAACCTAGGGCTTTCTAATTCACATCTACCTCTTCATTCAATGTATTACATACTTTTTCTCTTAAGAAAAAATGTAATATAAATATTATACTTTCTAATGAGAGCCAGCACTTGGTTATGTGACCCTGGGCAAGTTAACTTGGTCTCTTAATACTCCCGTACAAGTCTGCAGACGGTGGTTTAGAACAGAATTACCTATCTTTAAGTAAAGGGCAAATCCCTATACTAGTGAAATCAAAAGTCTGACTTCCCTTTCTCTTTTGACCCTTTCCCTAAAGTCCCCCTGAATCTCTGAAAAAATCTCTTAAAGTTCTACAAAAAGTCACCTTCCAGCTATATCATATATTTTATAATTTGTAAATAAGGAAAGTAGAAAAGCAGTTTGTTGCCCCTAACCCATAGTCGCCATAAAAGTATATATTGTAGAATAATGAATATTAATGAAACAGTGCCTATTGTTTAATTTCATGCCTGCATCATTTTTATTTCAGTGAATATCTAGTAGAAAACAGCTCATTTTAATCCAGAAAATTATTATTATTATTATTTTAAGATATCACTGAAACTGAATATTGGTCATTTTGAAATCTGCCAGACTCTTAAATTTATTAGGTTCTATCTAGGAAAATTATTTCATCCCTGTGTATATATAAACAAACATATTGTTTCCCTTTTACTACTTAATACAAATTTTTTTAGCAAAAATTTAAATTAATGTATTATTGAAGTTCTGTCTAGATTTTGAAAAACTTAATGACTTACAGCCCTCATTTTTTGTCAAATTAATGTTCTGTGCTGTCTTGATCCTTGGCATTGGATCAATTGGATTGGACATTATATAGCCCAAAGTTTTTCTCAGAATATTGGAATTTCAAACTAGCAGAGACATTAGGAGATCATCTAGTATATAACTCATTTTTGAATGATAAAATGTTGAGTCTCCTTTCAGAATCAAGATGCATAGTTATTTTAATAATTTTTAAAATTGCATCTACTGGTTTGCTATTAATTCCTCATTGTCTACATAATATTTAGGTGTCTTTTTTGTGATGATTGCACCACCAAAAATAAATTTTTCATTTTGAAAGCTGAATTTCTTTTTTCTTTTAATACTTAAATTTTTTAAAAGTAGTATATGTTTCAAAGAATTTTGAAGCATTTTACAAGGCAAGATTTAATTGAAAAAATCTTTCTTTAAAATTAAGTACTTCAGATCATTATTACAAATTTATTTAATAAAATTCCAATGAACATATATCTTTGTTTTGGTAGATGATCTCATTAGAATTGAACAATCCTTTAAATTTTTTAAACTGCTTGTTTCCAAATAACAGTTTGCACTTTGTTATAAATTAAAATGTTCTATTAACTTGATAGTACTATAATTTTAATATTAGATTTCTTCTGAACCACTCTCAAATGATATTTAGAGATCAGCATAAATATAATCAGGTTAAATACCATTTATCAAGAGATAAAACTAATGATTAACTCAGTTTTGTGACCTTTCCTACATTTATTTATTTAGTGGCCTGCTCTTGTGACCAGAGTGCTTTGAATCTTGAAGCATTTGGTAAACAACGGAGACAGCTCAACTCATGTTTCACGTATATCAAATTGAAATGAATTTCATCTCACATTTCTCTACTGAGCCCTACAACGTATTTGAATTTGTTGTGGACTGACATAAAACCAAAAGTCCTTTTCCTCAATGAGCCTATGTAATCATAAGAATTATTTCTATACTTGTTTAGGTCCAGATTGAAAGGTTTGAGAAGGGACCCTATTTTTGAAGAACATTTGTTTCTTAGGGATTCTTGTGTTGTAGAAATTTATGTAGAAATAGTGACACTTTGTGGCAAGGAATGTGTATTTCAATTACTTGTTGTTAGTCTGTCTTTTCAGCCTTAAAAAGATAAATGAAGTTTTGTCGTGAGTATGTGTGGTTTTTTTTTCTTCACAGTAATACTTTTGAATTTGGAGCTAGGAGGAGTTACTTGGATAAATATATTTAAACACAAAACCATAGAATTTAGAAGTGATGATGATCCAGTCTAGCCATAGTTTTCAGATAAGGAAAAATCTAAGGTTAAGTGTTCAAAAAAAGTAGGTAAACAATTTTGGACTTAGGACTGGTGTGCCCTGGCTTTGCTTCTAATAGGCCAGTGTTTTTACAAGTATACCACATATTTACCTCTAATTTCACTGGTGGTAATAATGGTCATCCCCTAATTCTATATAGTAGCTTTTCATGTTTAAAATGGTTGCCAAATATATTTTCGTAAGGGTAATATGCTTAATAGATGTTACTGGACATTGAAATTCTGTCATTTGAACTTTTGCATGAACTTGGCCACCTCATGGTCATGGATTACTCTTACCTTCACGCATGCTTCTTACTCTTGCTTGAAAGAATGTGTTAAATGGGCTGACATGAATTAAAATGTTCATATCACAGCAGGAGGTTTTATTTTGCTTTCATTTGTGCAGTTATAGATTATAGGATATTTCTTTTCATTTAGCCCAACCAAGATTCTTGGCTATGAAGGCACTTTAGCATTTAATTTAATTTAATTTAATTTAATCATGTTCTTTTTTTTTTAGTTGCTTAGAAATGTTTTTCTAAGGATCTACATGCAGAATTTATATGATGTTCATTATCTGTCCTTAAAAATGAAGTGTATACTTTTCTGTAAAGGGAATTTTTTGAACTTATAATTTGATTTTTCATTTAATCAATGACATGTTTGTTTGACAATGTATGTTGTTTTTGAAGTTGGCAAAGCAGCCTATGTATTTGATTATTGAATGGTTCTTCATTTTACTATTATAGTGATCCATATTGCAATACATTTGAAAGCTATTTTTCAACATCAAAGCAAAATGTAATAATAAATTGAAATGACAAATCAAATTTAAGATTCATGATAAAGTCATGATTTTTCACATCTTAGAGGTTAAATTTTTCACATCATAGAGGTTAGAGTTCCATGTGGCAACAGGAAAGCAAACTAGTGGATTGAAATTCAGTTTATACTGTTTTTGAGTGAAAATTATTTGTCAGTCTAAAAGACTTGTTAATTGGGCACACATGTATAAACTGCCTTGCAGTACCCAACACAAGATGCAAAAAGACATGTGAAATTCAGACATATCAAATCTGTTAGCATAATCTCACCTTGTGTTTTTGTTTTATTCCTCCCTTCATCAATCTATGGAGTTAAATTGAGGTTTTTTTTTTGTTTTGTTTTGTTTTTTGCTTTTAATCATGTCATTTTCCCCTAAAAAAGGGGCATAGGATGAAGGACAAAATAATTCTTTTGACTAGTGAATCATTCTAATCTCTCAAGACTTAGATTAATTGAAAAGGTGTGAATTCTTTTAAAATATTTTTGCTCTTTGATATCTGTATGATATGAGCATTCTTTCCATTGGTATTTTTTTCATGCCACTGAGGTGCTCAGTATTATGTTCTATATTCAATTCAACACAAATTTATTCTTGGGAGATAGAAAACATGAAAAATAGTCTTTAGTCTTGAAAAGCTTATTTATTTCCAGAGGGATAGCTCATTTATTTTTACCTGCACAAGAATTGATAACCTAATTTTCAAATTCTTTTCCTTTGTCTAATGTATTCTTTATCCTTAGACAAATTAGGCTAGTTTTGTTGGTTCTTATGAAGAAATTTTAATTTAGTTAAGAAAATATATCTTAACATGAAATTAGGCATCTTTGTATATGCAATAAAGGCGTTAGGAATTCATAATAGACAAATTATTGTAGGCTGGAAGGCTTTATGGAGGCAGTAGAACTTCAATTGGGCCTTGAAAGATAAATTGGATTTAGCTTAGTTTATAAGCAAAGAAGGGGAAAGGTTATTCAGTAGGGAACAGCAGGAGCATTGGGAATTTGTTATATGGAGTACACAGTAAGTAGAGCTGTTTGAGAAGAACATTTGTGTTGAGTAAAAGAAAATTAGATTGAACTAGTAAGATGACAACCAGATCTCAAAAGCCTTGAAAATCAAAGAATGACTTGGACAAGTAAATGGTGACTCCAGCTTATGGGGGAAGGTTTCAATTTTGGACATTCTGGATTTGATGTGACAGTTGTATAAGTAAATGTGTCTTCAAGGAAATAAAAATGGAGAATTAGAATGCAGCTGAAAGTTTAGGGAATGAGTTTTCAGTTAAGTCTTAAGAAAATCTGTTATTGTACTTAAGTATTTGTATTTCTTATAGTGTTCAAACTGTACTGTTAAATTATTTTCTCTTACTTTCTCCCACAGTTTACAAAAATGTGCAAGACAAATGGCTTGTCAGAAGATTTAATATGGCACTGTAAAACATTAATCCAGGAAAGGGATGTAGTTATAAGACTTATGAACAAATGTGAAGACATTTCAAATAAATTAACAAAGCAGGTCACCAAGCTTACTGAAGGTGGAGGTGGATGGAACATAGATCAACCTTCAATTCTAAACCAAAGGTAATATCTTTTGTATGTTTCAGCCTAATTGATAATTTTGGAGATAGTCTGAACTTTGTGTTGCTGACTCAGAATTAGAGAAATGATGCTTGAAAATGAACCCAATATTAAAAGAACATAATCAGAACTTTGTAGTAATTTTCCCATACCTGCAGAATAATAATACTAGCTCACAATTATAGTGCTTTAGAGTTTACAGAATTCTTATTTCATCTCATCTAATTTTGTTTTCTCAAATTTGAAAATTAATTGTTGATATATTCTGTATGACATTGTGCTTAGATTCAAACTTTTACTCAATTCTTTGTGTTTTTTAAACCCCTACTTTCCATCTAGGAATCAGTACTAAACATTAGTTCCAAGGCAGGAGAGCCGTAACAGCTAGGCAATGGGGGTTAAATGAGCTGACACCAGGGTCACATAGCTAGGAAGTATCTGGGCCAGAGATCCTCTGAACTCAGGAGTTTCCATCTCTAAGCCTGGGTCTCAGTTCATTGAGCCACCTAGCTACCCATATTCTACCTTTTTAATGATCAAAACCAATGTGCTTAGTCATTTAAATGACCAGTGATATGAAGATATTCTTTTAATTGTAAAATGCAGTCTTTGGGGCGGGAGATGAAGGGAGCATTATAGGTTAGTGCAGGAAAATGTGATTCAGTTTTCAATATAAGTTATTGTCTCTTGCCTAGAAAGAACTATGGCCAATTCAGCAAATTTACCTTCAAAAAGTGTAGTTGGCACTATTGTACTTTCTTTTACTTTCAGCAGTGTGATAATGAAGATTCTCTGCCAAACCTCCCTAGTTGAGTGCTCTGTTATGATTTCAGTTATCAAAAAACTCAAACTTTTTAAAATTGTATAACTTTAAAATTCACATAGTTTTCTTTAGATGAAAATAAAATATCAAAGTAAGAAAAATTTCCTTTGAGTTGCATGATTTTTTCCCACACTCCCTACCTGTCTCCTACAGTATTTGCCTAAAACTTTGCATTTTAACTAAAGCCTATTTATTATCTCTTCTTAGTTTCAAAATCTTTCACCACCTATTTCTATCCAGTGAAAACTACTTTTACTTATGTGTGCCCTGATTTCACGTGATTATTGGGATCAAAAGACTGAGAGTTAAAATCGATCTAAGATGATCTTAATTTTACCAGTTAGGAAATTAGAGCTCAGAGAGACTTAATTTTAAGCTCAAGGCCACAGAGTGGCCAGATCTGTATTCTTGCCCAGTCTTTTAACTCCAAATCCAGTGTTTTTGAGGGAAGTAATCTTATTTAACTGTACTGTGTGAATGACTTAGCCCATTTTCCTTAAAAAAAAAAAAAAAACAACCCACATACCAAATATTTCCATTTGGTAGAATTTCAGGCATGTGATCAGATGTTGTGGGAGCAAGAGAAGCTACCAGTAAACCGGCCAAACCTATCTGGGTATTTACTGAGGGTCATTTACACTGAATAGTTCTTGATTTTCAGTTTTTATTTCAGAAACCACAAATTTTCTTCAATTACCAAGTGTTTTCAAAATACCTCTCATGCCTGGGGTGAATGAGCACTATGGATGATGATGGCAGGAACAATAGTGGCAACTTAATGTGTAACATATTTACAAAATAGGTTTTAGGGGCTACCTATTAAGGTTGCCAACTCTGCACATTCAAGGTATAAAATCTTATCATATGTTTTCGTCTTGCTGGACTTGGACTTCTAGGCAGGTGAATCAAGTCATCTTGACTATTTTATCCTATCAAGACTTTTTTTTTTTAAATCTTAGAGAAAATTCATTCAAGCTATTAAACTGGCTCCTATCAAGTGTAAGGTTTTCCAAGACTCTCTGAACCTAGTAAACTTGCTGCATTTAATCCTATTTTTAATATTCTTTTTGAAATATTTTACATTTTTCTCTCTTATACTTCAGATTTTCTGTGAGTTTTAGACCAACTTTACAGTCTGCTCAAGATCATTTGGAATCTTGATCCTACAATCTGATATAATAGCTCTCCTCAGCTCTGTATTATCTACATATGAATTGTGTGGGAAGATAATACAACGAAGGATAGAGCCTTATTATTATCTACTCTTTTTCTAGATTTACTAACAGACTGTTGAGGTTGTCTAACCAGATACAAATTGACTTCACAGTTTTGAGTTTACTTTAATAGTTACATCAGAAGGAAGCTAGGATAGCAGTACGATATAGTTTTTTTGTTGTTGTTGTTTGTTTGTTTGTTTGTTTGTTTTAAACCCTTACCTTCCGTCTTGGAGTCAATACTGTGTATTGGCTCCAAGGCAGAAGAGTAGTAAGGGTAAGCAAATGGGGGTCAAGTGACTTGCCCAGGGTCACACAGCTGGGAAGTGTCTGAGACCAGATTTGAACCTAGGACCTCCTGTCTCTAGGCCTGACTCTCAATCCACTAAGCTACCCAGCTGTCCCCCGTACAATATAGTTTTGAGGAGCTGGATGATTTAAATAACTTTTCCTGAAAGTTATTTCTAGGGGGCAGTTGGGTGACTCAGTTGATTGAGACTGGGCCAAGCCCAAAGACAGGAGGTCCTGGGTTCAAATCCAACCTCAGACACTTCCTAGCTCTGTGACCCTGGGCAAGTCACTTAACCCCCATTGCCTAGCCCTTACCACTATTGATTCTTAGAATCAAAAGATGGAAGATAAGGGTTTATAAAAAAGAAAGAAAGTTATTCCTAGTTGGGTGTGGGTTTACATTGCTAGAGAAAATCATGCATTAGAGTAGTCTGTAAGTTTCTCTTACACATTCTTGGTGAAGTTTCACAGATTCAATGATAGCTACATCCTTGCTGAGAGATGTGCCATTCCCCCTTTTCTTCTCTATGCCATTGTTAAAATCCTATGTGGTTTTAGGGAACGTTTGTGAAACTTAAAGATAACAGCAGCATTTAAGGAATTTTCAAGCTTTCATCTACCTTTTTACACTTTCATGCCCTCAAAACTATAGCTGATATTCTTTCTAATAGAGAGAATAATGCTGAATAATGCAGACTGTATTTTTTAGGCTGTCACATAATATTTTGTCTGCTTCTCTTCTCTCTCCTTCACCACAGTGGAATTCTCACAGAAGTTGGTCTGGTTAGGGTACACTTCAGTGCTACTGAAGACCATGCAAGTTGGTTATAATAAAACCTTGAATCCAAGTGTAATCCCTTAGGCTCATAGTCATTGCACGACTCATATTGAGTGTTTCATCCCATGTTTGTTCATAATACTAGAGGATCAAAAACTGAAAGGAGTTATTCATAAAGGATTGTTGGGTATAGGAAGAGGTTCCCAAATGAGTAAGTGGGTTGGGGCCTCCAATAGTATCCACCAATCATTACACCATCTTTTTGCCTGAACTTGTTTTTGTTTCACTATGTAGTCTCGGGTTAGGGGGAGCAGTATTATTTCTACACCATTGTGAGCTAGCTTTTCCTATCTGTCTACATTACTTTCCCAAAGGATGTAAGGATGATTGGTCTGTTGTTTTTTTGTTGTGGGTTTTTTTTTTAAATTGATAGGGGATGTTAATAATACCCTTGATTGTAGTTCCTTTGACATAGGAGGAAATCTCTCTAGAGAACTATAGCTAAGGGTTTTGATAAGTGGGGCAAACATTCTGCCATGCTTGCTATTCCTTACAGGAGGATAGTCTTTTATACCATATGTAAATAAATTCTGCCAAATGTAGCAGCATTTTGTTTCAAAAGGAACCAGCACTGAAAAAAGTATTTTTAAAAGGCCTCAGTGGGAACTCAAACAAAGCACCGTATACTCGGAGTATTCTGTCTCTAGGGATATGGTGGCTTGAACTGTTGTAAAAGTTCAGCTGAGAGGCTACCTGGAAGATGAGGACATAGCAGAGGCTCAATACCAGAGAGATGTGTTGCAGTAAGAGACTTCCTGATCCTGTGCAGCTGTGGAATAGCCAAAAACTAGCTCTCAAAGTGGGAATGGGAGGGAGGGGGCAGGAGGCAAATGGGAGAAAGGGGAGTTCTGAGCTCACCTGCTTCTTCTCTAGTACTGTGAACAAAAGAGAGAGGGGTTGACTACCTACCTTGGGAAGTAATGGATTCTTCATGATTTTGAGTTACTCAAGTAGATGCTGGGTGACTGTTGTTCAGAAATGTTATAAGGATTGTTATCCAAATGCAAATTGGATTTGGTGATCTCTGAAGACTTTTCCAATTCTGATACTTTCCTTCTTTTAGTTCTCCTTTTGCTGTTCAGTCTTTTCTCCCAAGTCATCATCCATTTTTCCTGTAACTGACTATTTCCACACAGCTGTGTCCTCTTTTCCAAATTCCTTTGCTCAGAACTCATCAATTTTAATAGGGTCATTTAAAATCTCTATGGATGACTTTCAGATCACTATATCTAATCTTGAGCTTGTCTCTGGAATGACACCAACCTTTTAGACATTTCCCACTAGATGCCCATGGACATTTCAAATTGAACACATTCAAAACAGAATCCATTATCTTTTCCCTAACACAGCCTTGCTCTTTTTTTTTTTTTTTTTAACCCTTACCTACCAATACACTACCGTGTATTGGCTCCAAGGCAGAAGAGTGGTAAGGGTAGGCAATGGGGGTCAAGTGACTTGCCCAGGGTCACACAGCTGGGAAGTGTCTGAGACCAGATTTGAACCTAGGACCTCCTGTCTCTAGGCCTGGCTCTCTCATCCACTGAGCTACCCAGCTGCCCCCTTACAGCCTTGCTCTTTTGAAGGCAGCTCTGTTTCTTTAGTCACCCATGCTTAAAACTTGGACTCTTCATTCTCCTTTGCCTCCAATCAATTGTCAAGTCTAGTCCATAACATCTCTTGCATAAGTCCCTTTCTCTCCATTCATACTTGGATTATTGCAGTTGCTTAATTGATCTGCCACACCTCAAGTTTCTTATCTCCCCTCTCTAATCTATCTGTAATCCAATTTCCAAAGTGGTATTTCTAAAGAACACTTCTGTCATTATCTAAGTTCCTTTGGTTCCCATCTTCCCCTGGGCTAAAAATATCCTTCATTTGATATTTCCAAGCCTTTCAGCATCTACACTTCTACTCTGCTTTTCCAGATTAATAAACCATTACTCCCTCTCATGCATCACATGTTTCCATTAAACTATTCCAATGAAACAGAAGTACTTTAAAATCGTAAAATCCTCTCTTTTAATTTGTTGGCCTTCTGAGAAATGATATTTTCAGCAGCAAATCAAGTTAAGAATTTTCTAAGTGCTTTTAGTCAAATTATTCTTTGTACATGCCAGGGTAGTTTATTGGCATATACAAAAATATATCATATTTTATATTATTTATAATTTTAACACAATAAATAAAAATACAGTAAAATATAGAAAGTACTACAGTTTAAAATTAAGTAAATGTGTGGTCATCAGGATCCTTATATCCAGTTTAGTGGTCCCATTTTTCTATTTGAGTTTGACATTACTGCTCTTTAGTCAACTGATACTGAATTATTTCAGAAATGTGGTGTTTTGTCTTTGTATGTTATGTATATTGTTTAAAATTAAAGCTGAGGGTACCCCCAGCTGTCTGACCCTGGGCAGGTCACTTGACCCCCATTGCCCACCCTTACCACTCTTCCACCAAGGAGCCAATACACAGAAGTTAAGGGTTTAAAAAAAAAACAAAAAAAAAACTGAGGGTACCATCAGTGTGGTGACTGAACTTGTTCTGCTGGTAGTGAAAACAAATAGTTACATAAGGAATAAAGTTTGTAAAAGAAACTAGGAAAGATGATTGGTTCTTTTTTAAATTCATTGTCTTTTATAGCAATTGAAATGGTTAGAGAATTGCCCGTTATTCAGAAAACAAAAGTATTTGGGTAACGATAAATTAAAAGTTAAACATTATGAAAGAGGATACACAGGAATAGGTATTTCTAAATCTAAATTTGATATAAAGAAGATACAAAAAATATAGTTCTGTTATCGAATACTTTTTTTCCTTTCAGTTTGTCTCTCAAGCCATATCAGAAGATTGGTTTAAATTGGCTAGCACTACTACATAAACATGGATTAAATGGTATTTTGGCTGATGAAATGGTAAGTAGAATCATACTTTTTCCTTTTAAATTTTATTTATGAACAGAAATAGTCATTTGAAGCCTGCCTTTCACATAATATTATCCCAGACCTAGAGAAAAGTTTTATTCTCCTATTCTGTCACTAGATTGGAATTCATTCTCTGTATCCTTTGATATTCTTGCTTGAGAGGAGTAGTCATATCAATGAATTCCACTTCTCTTTTATTTGACTACTACCCTAGATCCTATGTATCTACTCTAATCTCCTCCCTTTCTGTCTTGAGATGACTGATATCTTGAAAATCAGACCAAGACTAGATCTGAGCATCAGTACGAATAATCCAAGTATTGATGGTCAGGGAGTACTTCTATGACATTTTCTTAAGGTTCAAATATTAAAAGGAAACGGTCATAGAATTTTATAGCTTAAAAAGAGCCTTAATGATGGTCTGGTCCAAACCCCTTCATTTTATGGATGAGGAACTGAAGATCCTAAGGTTACAAAGCTAATTAAGTGGCTAATCAACAGCAGGAGTTGAGTTCTCTAGGTAACCAATAAGATAAATTTTTAAATAATTATTCATCCAGTGAAATGTGTCACATTTATGAGTATCTTCTTGTAGAAATCTATGTATATACAGTTTCACTGTATAAGGAGTTCAACACTTGTAAAGGATATGTATTTCTAATTCTAAATTTAAATCTCCTTGCAGACTAAATAATGAATACTAATAACATAACACATTGCTATGGAAATTGCGAGATACAATGTATCTGCTACATTTGTTTTTTGAAAATATAACATGGGGGCTTGGTATTAATCATGCTTGGGTTGCAATATTGCACTTTTAGGTTCTGGTCATTGTTTTAAAAAACTGTGTTACCAATAAGATTTGTCTCATTTGAGGAAAAAGTAGGTAGTTTGATTCTAACAACTTGTTTCACTATGATGGAAATGAAGTTAGTAATGTTTCTAATTATATTAGAAAGCTTTGTTGATAATTTTCCTTTTTAACTATTACCTTGTAGGGTTTAGGGAAAACAATTCAAGCCATTTCCTTCCTGGCATATCTCTACCAAGAAGGTAATAGAGGTCCGCATTTAATTGTTGTGCCAGCTTCAACTTTAGGTAGGTATTACTGTGGGAAAGGAGATCCATCATTTTTGTTTACAAATCATCTTGCTTTAAAAAAAGCATTTTGACATAAAATGTTTGGAGGCTATATCATTTCTTTTCACATTTTCCTCTTGTAAAATGAATCTTAATACTAGAATACAAGATTCTACCTTTGTTTTCTAGCTTCCTTTTTCCTTTATCATGTTGCTCCTGGTATCTTTAAAATAATTACCATTTTTAAGATAACAGCACTTAATAGAATTTCTGTTCTTTGGAATCATTGTTAAATTAAAAACCAGTTTTAAGTATATCATGCTTATGCTTTGCTATTTTAATCTTAATTCATAGGTTTGCTAAACATTTTCTTTGACAAATACTTAGCTGTTATTTCTGGTTTATAATTTAGCAACTAATGATACCTTTCCTTTTTGATGCTGCTTAAAAGTAAAAATTTTTTTTCTGGATTAGTAATATCTAAATTACACATTATCTATAAAGGACTATGTGACTATTTGATGATTCATTTTGAATATATATTATTCATCAAATGAGATATTTGTAAAGTGCTTAGGATAGTGCCTTGGCACATAATAAATACTATATAAATCCATCCTCACCATTACCTTCTCAGATCTTATTTATTTCAATGGATGGAGTTGGTAAAATTCTCAGAGGTTAAGTAGTCTATTGTTGATATTGTTCAGTAGTATCTGATTCTTTATGTTCAATGCTGTTCATGAGGTTTTCTTGGCAAAGATACTAGAATGGTTTCCCATCTCCCCTAGTAAATTAAGGCAGACAGAGGTTAAGGGACTTGCCCAGGATCACCCAGCTTTTGCAAAGTGTCTGGGGCCAGATTTAAACTTGGGTCATCCTGATTCTAGGTCCAGTCCTCTTATTTAGCCTAATGCAAATTAAAAAAAAAAATCCTCTCAGCGAAATCATTAATGTTATAGGCACTGTGCATGGCACTAGACATATAAAGACAAAAAGTAAAACAGTTCCAGCTTTCATGGAATTCACATTCCAGTAGGTGAGACACAACTTATTTATAAATATATACAGAATAATACAAAATAAATACATACAAGGGTAGTTAAGTATAGTTAAAGAGAACACTTTTAGTATTCTGAGTATTAGAACGTGTTTTGTATATTGACCAGCATTCTACAGGTAATAGGGAATTTTATAAAATAGAGGTAGGGAAGGAGCTAATACCAGCTTAGGGAATGGCCAAAGATGCAAAGGTTCAGAGACGTGAGATAGAATGTAGTGTATGAAGGGAACAGAGCAAGTCAGTCTGGCTGAACTATAGTGTGAGCAAAGGACAATACTATATAGTGAGACTGAGGTAGGAGCCAGATTGTGAAGGGCCTTGTTTGTTTTTTTGTTGTTTTTTTTTTTCAATGAACAAACCTTTGCTTTTTCTCTCACCACTTCTGTTTCCAGCCTCCCCCCTCCCCTCATACACATTGAAAGAAAAGTGGATTGTAAATGCCAAACCAAAGATTTTGTAGTTTATCTCAGAGTCAGTCAATGAATATTTATTACACATTTAACTATGACAGACACTGTGCTGAAGGACCTGATATTCTGATGAAGACAATATAAAATAACCAGGTTTATGAAGATTTATAAAATAAAAATATTTATAAAATATAATGAATGGAAAGTAAACTCAGAAAGAAGACCTGAGTTCTAAAGGGATCAGGAAAGCCCATTGCAGAAGGCAGTTGAAATTTTTTGACTTATGACATGGCTAGAACTGCATTTAAGGAAGATCATTTTGGTAGCTATGTGGAGAATAAATTAGATTGGTTCAAAACTTGAAGCAGGTAGTGCAGTTAGAAGAATTAGAAGATTACAATAGTCTAGGTAGATGAGAAATGATGAGGGCCTGGAAGAAATGTTACATTTGGGGATCTGTTGGCTAACTTCAAGTGTGCAGTTAAAGATAACACTGAAATCATTAATTTAATTAGTCAAATATGGCTAAGAGGTAGGTGTGATCAGAAAGAAAATGAGTTCTTTGGATTTGATGAGTTTGATAAAATCTGAGGTATCTAGTTTGAAATGTTCAATAGTCATGGGTATTATGGGACTGGAGCTTAAGCTAGAATGAGGAGATAGATACGGTCATTTACATAGAAATGATTTAAACTCCTGGAAGCTGAGAGAGAGCATAGGGGGAAAAAAGGGCTCAGGACAAAGCCTTGAATTACACCCACATTTAGGGAGTGCGATGTGGATGAAAAAACTCAGCAGAGGAAACTGAGAAACTTTCATATAGTTCAAAAGGGAGCCATTTCATATATATTCATTCAACCCCAGTGGTGTTCTATCACCTTCATGATTAATTATAAATTCTAAACCCTTTATAACCTAGCCCCTTCCTACTACTTATACTTTATACCCCCCCCAAAAAAAAAACAAACAACAACAAAAAAACCTCTGCAGCCTGCTGACTCTCACCCACCTTGCTTTTCTTTAAATAAGACACTCTTTTTCCCAATTCCAGGCATATTCCCTCATGCATGGAATTTTTTATCTCATCTTTGTTTCTTGGTTTCAGGTCCCAACTAAAAGCCCCACTTTCTATGAGAAGCCTTTCTTGACCTCCCTTTTTTTCTTATTTCTATTAGGGCCTCTCTTTGATCAATTATCTCTAGTTCTATCTATATCTTATTTTCTCCTTTGAGTAGGAACTGTCTTTTTTTCTTTATTCAAGGACATTTTATTTTCCCAATTACATATAATAACAATTTTCAACATATGTTTTCTGAAGTTATAAGATCCAAATCATCTTCCCTTCCAGCACTCCCACCCCCCACCTCCCAATCATAAACAGTTTGATCTAGGTTATATTGGGTTTTGGAGGAAATATCGAATATAAATGTTGAATTCCTCAGGATTGAGGAGGAGAGAAGAGAGTCAAGCATGAAACCCATTTTGAAAAGAGAGAATGTGACAGCTAGGTAGCCTAGTAGATTGAGAGCCAGGTTGAAAGACCAAAGGTCCTAGGTTCAAATATGGTCTCAGACACTTTCCAGCTTTGTGACCCATAGGCAGGTCACTTAACCCCCATTGCCTAGCCCTTACCATTCTTCTGCCTTGAAACCAATATACATTATTGATTCTAAGATGGAAGGTAAGGGTTTTAAAAAAGAGGGAGAGAGAGAATTATCTGTGGGCCAGTTGATAATGTCTTTTGTAATTTGTGTTTGTGTTAAAAAAATAATTCAGCAGCCTCAAGCTGCTGAATGCTGGCAGCACAGGAAAAGTGTAGATGTTTCACTAGGGCCCTAGGAATGTCTTTGTCCACTTCAAGGACCAGATTATACAGGTACGGGATAGCCAATGCTAGAGAAAGCTAAGTATCTTTTGGTGGAAGCCAGACCCCTAGGACATGTGAAGGATAGAGCTGGGGAAAATGGAGATGAGAGAACAGGAGGTGGGACATAGGTGATTAAATGACTCAGGAATGAGAAGAGTAAGTTGCTACGTATAGGATAGCAGTGGGTGGCAGATGAATTAGAATACACAGTAATGCCATTGTAATCAAGTAGAAAGGGAGTGGCTGATAGAGTCCAGCCTGGGCCCTGCCCCTCTGGAGTGCAAAAGTAGAGCAGTCCTGTTGGAGACAAGACCAGGTGCCAAGAACAAGTGGTCATGTAACCTTTACTTAGAGTTCCTTTGAGAAGAAGCTTATCCTTCTACGATACTAAATTTGCTTCCTTCAAGCTTCCAACTATTTCTCCTAATTGATCTCTTAGGCCAAGTATAACAACAAGCTTATTTCATGGGACTAAACTGTTAAAGATTTGAAGCCAGCTATCATATCCTCCCCAAACCTGCTCCAGATTAAGCATCATCTCCTTGCTATATAACCATATTAAGAGTGGATTTTAACTATTTTTTTTTAAGTATTTTTCCATGATTCCATGATTCATGTTCTCTCCCTCCTCTCTTCTCCCCTCCTGGAACTGACAAGCTTTTCCACTGGGTTATAAATGTATTATCACTTCAGAGTACATTTTTAAGAGTTGGTGTTAACCAACTCCATTTTGTTGTAATTCGCCATGCATGATCCCATAACATACTGCCTCAAGAAAAATCATAAAACCAATTTAAGCTAGGTAGCTTCCCATAATATTTTTTCTTTTATCTCATGTAAACGGCTGGTTTAAAACAAATATTTTCTCATGTGGAGGGAGGGACACAAAGGGAGAGCCATATGATCAATTTACCCATTTCATCACTTTTTTTCTAAAAATGGAACTAAACTTAGCCTGGTAAAAACTTGTTCTCTGTGAAATAGTAAGCCATTTGAAATTACTTAATCACCCTTTTCATAATAGTTAATAGAACTTGGGCACAAAAACTCAAGATCACTGATTATTAGTTTGTAAAATCTGTTCTCTTCCCCCATTGAAGTTAATATTCCTTCTCCCAAGTCATCCACTTATCTGTGTTTTTTCATAAGTCTTTATACAAGATCTTCCCTTTGTGACAACCAGTAAAGCATCTATTATTCTTGACTTCATGATGACTCATCCTTTCTTTCTGGTCATTTATTTCCTTCAATGATGTATTTTATCTAACTTCTCTTAGTAATGTGTTGCAGCCTATTTATATTCACCATGTGCTTCCACTATCCTTTGGGTCACCAGTAATATTAAATCTCTTAAGATTGTGGTGTTTCATTAATTGCATCCATATATCATCTCCAGGAATATAGTGATATTAAAAGGATGGGCTTTTTGCAGTAAGAAATGGTTTGAAATCATTGAAAATACTGCAGCTTTCCAAATGTGCCTTTCCAGGAGGCATACTCACAGTATAAGTCAATGAATAATCCATACAATGGTTGTATTTGAATGGTAGTCCATATCTACATTGTTAGGCAGATCTTTAAGTGACTATGAATCTTATTCAATAAGGTCCCAGGGCACTTTCTGCAGTTCAAAGGAAGTCATTTGCAACTAACATGATTTAAAGATTTGCTACTTTGCTTGACATTTCTCAGAATCTTTGAACAAATCATTTTGGTTGTATTTATCAGGGAATCTTCTATGTTAAATGACCAGAAGGACATCTTGTTGGAAAGAAAAGACTTTAAAGATTTTTGTTTTGCTCTGATGAGTAAAATATTCCTCTTCCCTCTTTTTAAAAATCATTAAACATACACACTGTAGATTTTTGTATTTTCTTCACCACTCAGTCAGTTGTGTGCTGACCACAGTGAAAGTGATTATCACTTACACAACACATTGGTTACTGAGAATAAATTGTTAGAGAAATTCATGAACTTCATAAGGCCCTTCAGAATTTAAAAAAAAAAAACATTACAAGGTGGAAAAAGGGAAAAGGGGTGAGATTGGTGAAAAGTAAGGTGGGGAAAAAATAAGGAGAAATATGAAAAGACAAAGACCTGTGAATAACATAGAAACGTCATGCCTCTATATCATGAACAGTTTTGCGTGTTTTTTTAGGTTTGTTGTTTTCTTTTGAGAAAAAAAAATGGTAGGCCCTGACATGGTGAGTATCTGCTAACATAATAACAAATGAAAGAGATTATACTTTGACAGGAAAATGGTGTTAATAATGCAGCATTATTCCTGAGTCAGCTATCCATGAATAGTCAGATATCAACATTTTAAAGCTAAGATCAGAGTTAGTAAAAAATAAAGTAACAATAAGAAAAAGATATGACATAAATTGAAGTAGCTTAATAATAATCTGGAATTATTTAAACAAGTAACTTGAGAATGGAAAATGGACAATAGAAACACTGACTAATTATATTGAGATATTTAACCAGTAACAAATAAAGGAGACCAAAAGAGCCTAGACCGGATTCAACAAACATCTGATTTCTTTGCCACACAGAGATATTTGCCAAAGATAACAGCAGGTCAGAATAGAAATGTGTTCATAAAATATATGAAATGTTAGGATAGGAATTTGTTCATAAAATCTTATGACAAATGTATCTGTCATTATATGAGTAGTATTGTTCCAAGACAGGGAAAAAAAAGCAAGGAAGGATCAAACTAATTTAAAGACAGTTGGGCAGATACTTAAGTAAACATCACTCCAAGGGCATTTATGGATGAAAATGGAAACAGAACAACAACTGGAAGAAAAATGGGGGGAAATTTTATAACAAACCTTTCTCCTTTAAGGACCGTGGAACTCTAATGTCACATTGGTTTGAAATGGCATGAAGATGAGAACAACAACTATATTAGACTACATGTGTATAGAGAAGAACTGTGTTGGAGTTGACACAATATTGAACATGTTGAGGGATTGGTATATACAAAGTTTCTCAAAAAGGAAGGGAAACTTCCAAAGGTATATTGGACCTTATTCTGAGAGAATAGAAGCAACTACTAACCTTTATAGTTTTTCTCTCATCTAGACAGAATCTTTGAGAGTCAACTATTTGAATTGAGTAAACCCTTGTTGAGAGTATTAATAAGGAACAAGCATATTTTTGCAGATAATATTCACCAGTATAGCACATCTTTAGCATTTCATAAATAACTAGAAGACTAGAGATCTTATTGGTTGTTGATTTATATGATAATATCTTATTGTATGTTGATTATGGTGCTACTTTTCAAATTCTTACAAAGTGTTTTTTTTTTAAACCCTTAACTTCTATGTATTGGCTCCTTGGTGGAAGAGTGGTAAGGGTGGGCAATGGGGGTCAAGTGACTTGCCCAGGGTCACACAGCTGGGAAGTATCTGAGGCCGGATTTGAACCTAGGACCTCCTGTCTCTAGGCCTGACTCTCAATCCATTGAGCTACCCAGCTGCCCTCTTACAAAGTCTTTTGCCTAGCAATGTCATTCATAATTCCTTGAAAGGTGGAAAAGGGCATGTGTGCACTTATAATCCCTGATACTGGGAGAGTTGAGGCTGGTGGATTTCTGTAGTTCTGGGACAATTCAGTGTCTACTTAGGCACCCAAGAGTGAGCCTTCAAGAGCAAGAGGTCTACCAGGCTGCCTAAAGAACAACAAGCCAGCCCAGGCTGGGAATGGATCAGATCAAGCTCATGAATGGACTGCACTAATATCCTGGGTTAGAGAGAGGAAGGAAGGAAGGAAGAAGGGAGGAATGGCTGATAATAAACATCAAGCAAAGCATAAAACCAGGAGATGGATATATGCCAAAGATGTTGGTCAATGTGGTGGAGAAGATCCAACACAGAATCCATGCTTAAAAAGAAATTCTCATGCCTAGTAAGGTCCTCCAGATGCTCCTTTTACAGATGATATCATGCTGATTGCATCAGTCCATGAAACATTGCAGTTTGTAAGATCTGAAATCGCTCAAAGAATTTAATCTGATCCTTCACATAGGAATAACCGAGATGATTAAGATTGTATTATATCAATTTGAATAAACATTCTACAGAGGTTTTCTAAGAGTCAAGTGAGACAAGTTTGGCCCAGAGTTGAACAGTAAGAAAATGAACTGAGTTGCAAAACTATTCAAAGGACCAGCTTTTCAATGACATTCTACTATTATTACTTTGTAATATTCTTCAAAGAATTAAGACGATCTATAAAAACAGAGGACAATAAGTGATGAGCAAATGTAAAGAAGAATAAAAATAAAAATATTAAGGAAGTATGTGATTAGCAGAAAAGGTGGGCTGCTCAGATATTGAGAGTGAAGCGTGACAGGTAGATGACCAAAGAATCTCACTAGCACTCTTGCAATATCCAAAGAAAATGAAGATTTGTAGCACATTTGATGGATGTGGACAGACATCAAATAGAAAATGACAGGCATGGAAGGGCCTGTTCTCACTACTGGGGGCTATAGTGTTGTGCTCCATTGGAAGACAAATCTTGAATCCATTGAGATCACCAACCCATGTGAGTTGAGTCAGAGAAAAATTTGAGAGTCAATATAAAGTAATAAACGTAAAGACTGAAGGATCAGTTATAAATATCCTGGCTTCAAATATTTTTTAAAACCCAGCAAGAAAACCTAAAAAAATACTACTATATATATATATATACACACACACACACAAATATATATATATACACACACACACATATATAAATATATATGAAAAAGCAATCAATATGTTTGTTTAATATGTCTTTTTTCAAATGAATTTTAAATAATAGAGTTCATGGTTTAATTTTGTATATTTGAACATTTGGATGGTTTTTTTTGATAGTTATAAAATTTAGAATTGTTTTTTAAATATTAAAGACTTAATGGCATAAAGAAAGCATCTTATAGTTTACAAACTTCTTTTATGTCTTTACCATATTTCAGCCTTGGCATTTAAATTTCTGAGTAACAAGGTATACTTTCAGTTAGTTTGCAAGAACATATCACTTTATTTCTCTACTTGTACATATATACTTGCAAAGCATGCTAATGATAAGATGAAAAAAATCTTTATTCTCATCCGTTTGGTTTGCTTGTCTGCTCATCAGTTAGCTCTCCAATGCACAGTTCCAACTGTCCCACGAAGTTATTTTTTCTTATCTTTGAAAATCAACTGCTTTATTTGTCACTAAAATATAATTGATTATAAGTAAAACTGATTTACAATAGATATGTATAACAAGATCATTTAATTGCGAAACGTTATTGGAGACATGTCATTCAGTGTGTATTGATTGACAGAGTCCAAATTATAGACTAGTGTGTTCAAAATTAGTTTTTCTATATTTTCCATTCTTGGCCAACTTTTTGATCTGGTTAGTCTACTGATGAACAAAAATATAAAATTGTAGAAATTTTGCCTTTAGTTCTTGTTATTCTTGATATAAGATTCATAAAACTTTTGTTGAAAGAAAAGTTGAAATTTCATTCTCCTGAAGCACCAGTAATTTCACTTGTAAGGCAAGTCTTTTTAATTTATTATGCTCAGTCTAATACATTAAATTTAATGACATTTCTTGCTAAATATTTAAATCATAATAAGATTCAAACTTATAAACTACTTTTATAGAATAAGGTAATAGTTTTCCTCTGTGTGTAGTAAAATCCTATTTGATTTCAGTTTATGGTAGAGTGTGTGATTTGATGACTTCTTAAAATAAGGGCTAGTTATACTGTTGAATTTCTGTGCATATTATGTGGCAGGAACAACTAACAGCTACTTTTTATTTTATAGACAATTGGATAAGAGAAGTTAATTTGTGGTGCTCTAATCTAGATGTCCTCTTTTATTATGGTAAGTATATTTTAAATTGCTTTTATTACTCAGTAGGAAAACCTTGGAATCACCTTTGGCTCTCTTCCCTTTCCTCCCCTCCCCTCTCTTCTCTATTTCTACCATCATTTTACACAAGACTTTGTAACTTTTGCCTGGATTATTGTGGTATTGTTTCTCTCTCAAGGACAGTTTTTACATGATTGCCCACATCACAGTCCAATTCAAAGCCTTCAGTGCAATAATATTTCTCTTATTCCTCAGTGACAGTACGGAAACTTCTTAGCCCTTTGCATTTGAGGCTCACTGCAGTCTGGCCCAGATTTGATTGCAGTTTCATCACTGCTCTTTTTCATGCACTGAGTGTTCCCATCAAACTGAACCACTACTATCTAACCTAGTCCTGAACTATCCCTACTTTGAAGCATCTACCAGCCTGACTCCATGTCTAAATGTTCTTTTATTTTTTTCCTGTTAAAATCCTTTATGTCTTTCAAGGCAATGCTCTAATTTAATATCTCTATGAAAATTTCCCCAATATCCCCATCAAAAATAATTTCTCATGCCTCAAACTTTCTTATGGTATTTTTGTCTACAACTCTCATGGAAGAGAATCTTCTTTAGTTCACATTTGCTGGTGTGTGTGTTTGTGTCTTATCTCTCTCCCTAATCCCACAATCAGATATCTTTTTTTTTATAACCCTTTTGTCTAAGAATCAATACTAAGTAAAGGCTAGGCAATTGATGTTAAATGACTTACCCAAGGTCACACAGCTAGGAAATGTCTAAGGATAGATATGAACCCAGGTCCTCCCAGTTTTAGGCCTGGTTCTCTTTCATTTTTGTCTATATCTCCAGAGCCATGCATAGTACCTTATACAGCTCAGAAACTTAACTTGAAGCATAAGGAATGAAAAATATTCATAATTTGTAAACTTGAAAGGATAGTTTTTCTAACCACATTTTTATTTCTAGGTTCTCAAGAAGATCGCAAACAGCTTAGATATGATATTCATAATAAAGTTGTAGACTTCAATGTGATTGTGACTACGTAAGTAATAAAATTCTTAGGAAAACTGAAGCGAAAAAATATTTATTTCTTAATAGTAGTATATAATAGGATTAGTGACAACAATTATGATTGTTTTATCTGAGAATATGAGATCATTCTTAATTATACTTTTATCAATTCTAGACTGCACTTTTTACCTCACCTTTCACATTAGCAATACTTGCTTTAAGAAAATATTAATTATTTGGTTACATGATTATTCAGGCAACAAAAGATAGTCTCTTTCACATTACTCATTCCACTTCTATCATTTTGTTTGCTCTCATGGCTTATAAACTTATTTAGGGGCTCATCTTTAAGTAGTAATTTAGGCACATTAATCAAGATTTTTTAAAAATAAATTAATATAAGACATTGTAGACAGTTGAAATTATTAAGCATCTCTGTAGTTATTAAATATATAACTCAATTTTGTTCATTGGTTTCATTAGTGAATATATATCCCTCACCATATTTGAATACTTTTTCATACCATTCAAGTCCTATCTGTGGTTTTCAGTAACAACTCTTTTAAGAGTCTACCAAATGTGCTGGAGACAGTTCTTTTAATAGTTGTAATCTATAAAATGTTGATTGAATGTTTGATTGTCTTGGTGTACCAGTGTAGCATTTGACCCATCCATTTTTTGTTAAATACTAAATATTCATTTATTTAACTTAATATAATTTTGTAATGTCCCCTTTACTCCCATCACCTAATGCCCAGCTCTGTATATTTGCTCATGTTTGGTTAGAACTCAATTATTTTAACAGTTGCTAGTCAGCTTTATTATAAAAATATTTTGTCACTTTGAATAAACCTCCTACTCAGTGGAAGGATATTCTCTTCTTGTCAAATTCTATCAACATTTTTGACATGATTTCTATCAGTTTGTCCTCAGGATCAAAAATCTTCTAATCTGCTTTTGTAGCCTTTTGCTCTTCCATATTCATTTTTTGTTACTATGTAATTTTTAAATTGTACATAAACACTATAATGCATGTTTCAAACAAAATCTGATTTTATCACGGAAATCCAGAACTATCTTCCCCTTGTCATTAAGCCTTATAATTATTTAAGGAAAGTTTTTAGTAGTTTTCATTTCACACTGACTACTCATAGCTATATAGTGCATAATTTGAAGCATTATTGAACAAATTATGTGCCTAGATTTTTCTTTTTCCATTTTTATTATTTTATTACTAGATTGTTTTTTATCATAGTCAATTCTGAGGGGAATCACTCTTACTCCCTTTCCTAATTAATGCAAATGAGTCAGTGCTTCCTTTTGGGTGAAATGTTTTATGGAGTGTTCAATTATCTAGATTTCTGAACTCTTAGAACACTATCCTATAATTTTTGTTTGCAATAGGTACAATTGTGCAATTAGCAGTTCCGATGACCGCAGTCTGTTTCGACGGCTAAAACTTAACTATGCAATCTTCGATGAGGGCCACATGTTGAAGAATATGGGATCTGTACGCTACCAGCACCTGATGACCATTAACGTATGCAATTCCTTCTCTGTTTTTAAAAAAAACATATTTTTAAAACTTACAAATCAAATGTATAAACTGTTTTGTAAGACATATCATAGGAACTTCAAAGTTTGAAACCTCTTCCCTCAGTAAATGATAGGAGTGCCATATTTCCTTGGAAGAAAAGATATTGGTCAGGATGACACAGTCAGCTTAAACACAGAACATGAAATCTTGAAATTTATACATGAAATCTTGATCTGTTGAAAAACAGCTAGTGCTCTCAACCCCTTTTTGCAGAAAGGGAACTATTGACATGGTAGGAAAAACTGTTGGCTAGAGAGGCATGGATCCGGAGTTTCCAAGTTGCTTGTTCTACCCATTAGGTATATGACCATTGGTAAGTTATTTAATATGTCCTCAGGCCTTTTTTTTCCTCGTAAAGTGAGAGAATTGGAATTGGAGATTTCTGATGCCCCTCCTGGACAAATTACTAGGTTTTTTTGGGGAATGTGTTTGTGGGGAACATATACATGTGTTGTTCTTCTAAATACTCAACTTTGCTTTCTTTCCTTGTCATAGGCAAAGAATCGTCTGCTACTGACAGGCACTCCTGTTCAAAATAATCTATTGGAACTCATGTCTCTCTTAAATTTCGTCATGCCTCATATGTTCAGTAGCAGCACCAGTGAGATAAGAAGAATGTTCTCTTCCAAAGCAGTAAGCTGAGAGCACATTTTATACATTCACGTGCCCAAGACCAGTTTTCATTCCTTGTTTCTTTTAGTTTGAATCTGTTGAGGGGAAAGCTTAAGCCATTTAGAAGTGGTTCTTGGTGAAAAGGATCTCCAAACTGACTGTGGTCATTCTACTTGGTATGGTGGAAAATGAAAGCCTTTAGACAGAGGAGCAGCATGTTTTTTACCAATAGTGCAAAGGAAAAAAATGCTTATTACTTGTCCTTATTGCTCAAGGAAAATGCTAATAAGTTGGCACATATTTTTTTAATAGCTTATATAAACAGAACCAGAGTGGTTCCTGAAATATAAGTGCTTAATAAGAGTTCAAACTATAATACCTAATCAGGTCCTCTAAGAAGGCTACAATTTAAAAAGCTAAATCCTTCCTGGAAACAGTTTGGGGAATTTGGAGAGAGGGTGAAAAATCCCTTTAGAATGTAGTGTGGGAGAAGTCAAGAGTCTTGGATCCATGAGTATGTTTGAGCTTATAAATAAGCCACCTGTATTTTTGAGAAATTCTAATTTTGGTTATTTTTTTCTTCCATTAGAAGTCAGCTGAAGAACAAAGTATATATGAAAAGGAGCGAATAGCACATGCTAAGCAAATTATAAAGCCATTTATTCTGAGAAGAGTAAAAGAAGAGGTAATTTCTTCCCTGCATGTATTGGTTAGCAGTATTCTCTTTTATTTAAGCTAGGAAACTTTCCCTAAAACAAATTCTGTTTCATTTTCTTAGGTCCTTAAGCAGCTACCTCCCAAAAAGGATTGTGTCGAGCTATGTGCAATGTCAGAAAAACAAGAACAACTGTACTTTGGCCTTTTTAATAAAATGAAGAAATCCATCAATGGCATGGGTATAACTGATTTGAGCACTCCATTTTATATCCTGGTTTATGGATATGTGTTGCTTTTAGTTGCATAGTGGCTTTTTTGTTTGTTCTTTATCTCATTGAACTAAAAGATTTTTTAAAATGGAATATGTATTATTATTATTATTATTATTATTATTGTATTTAAAATTCAGTATGCACTTCTTGGATTGCAGAGAAAAGCTCAGAAATGGGCAATGTGATGATGCAGCTAAGAAAAATGGCTAATCACCCTTTATTACATCGTCAGTACTACACAGCTGAAAAACTCAAAATAATGTCACAGCTTATGCTAAAGGTAAGAATGAATCATGATTGTGTAATTCCCTTTACTCTCTAGCTCACACTTTTAGCCTAAGCTACAAATCTCAAGTCTTCCTTTTGTTTCCTACATGACCTTTAAGCAAGTCCTTTCATTTTTTAGGCATTACATTTCCTCATTTGTTCGGAAAAGGAATATGTTGGATTAGAAATACTCTAAAGTTCCTTCCAATTCTGATGTCCTATATTCTGTGAAAGTCAAATTAAATACTCTGCTAAAACCAAATAGGAGGGGGTAACTGATGCCTCACTGGCTAGAGAGCCAAGCCTGGAGGTGGGCATCCTGGATTTAAATGTGTTCCCATACACATCCTAGCTTTGTGACCCTGGACAAATCATTTAACTCAGTTCCCTAGCCCTTACTGCTTTTATGCCTTGAAACTATTTCTTAGTATTGATTCTAAGACCAAAGTTAAGGGTTAAAAAATACCTCATTAGGATAAGAATAGACCATTTTCAAAAGAGGAGATACTGATTGTGGGTTGTCACTTGCAAAATGCAAACAACTGTGAGGTACCACTTTCATAACTTAAGTAGGAAGAAAATAAAGGCAAGGAAATTAAGTGTTTGGCAGGGTTATTGAGAAGCAGGGATACTTATTAATGGTTGAATTGCTAGCTTTTTTCATCTTTTAGAGAGCAATCTGACATTATGCAATAAAATTTAGTGGAAAAAATTGTATCCTTTGATATCCAGTAAATACATTGTTAGGATTGTACTGTGAAAGGGTTATTAATAATAAAAAAGCTATCAGTATTATGACTCTACATACACACACACACACACACACACACACACACACACACACACACACACACAAAAACTTGCAAAGAAAATCTAGTTGTATCTATTGAGACACTTTAATGTACAAGGATACTATAATGGAAATTAAAGTCAACAAATATGAGAAATACAAAACAATTTTGAGAAGATCTTTATGAATTCATGCAAAGGGGACAAAGCTAACAAGCAAGTATGCTCAAAGCGTAATCATGGGGAAAAGAAAATGAGAATTAAAGGATAATTCTAATGGGGATATACTCAGATCTAAGCTATCTTGTGCATTGATATATAAATTTCAATGGTGATAGTTACTAGGAGTGTTTGTTTTGTTTGATGTTCAGTTTTGAGTTTTTAAGAAAAAAAGTTTTAAATTCATTTAGTGCTACATGCCTACTGTGCTTGAATGAAAAGAAAGTTGGCAAATGGTGAATAATTAGAAATTATTTGCAACATGATAGATAATATGAATGCAGATAGATGATCAAGAAGTCAAAAAATACATTTAAAACTTTTGGAAGCTTTTAAATGTTTTTCAAAGCTCTCATCCAAAAGAAAAAGGAATGAGAATTATCTTATTTTTCATTCCCAAACTTTTGTAATTTATGTTCACAAAATTCTACTTAAAAAACAAAAAAAAAATTTCCCACTTTATTTTAATTTATTTTTTCAGAATATTTTTCCATGGTGATATGATTCATGTTCTCGCCCTCTCCTCTTCCCTTCCCCCTGCTCCTGGAACAGACAAGCAGTTCCACTGATTTATATGTTTCTTATTACTCAAGACCTATGTCCATATTATTCATATTTGTAATAGAGTGATCTTTTAAGAACCACAACCCCAAATCATAGACCCATATAACCAAGTGATAAATCATATGTTTTTCTTCTGCATTTCTGCTTCTGTAGTTCTTTCTCTAGATGTGGATAGCATTCCTTTTCATAAGTTCTATAGAATTGTTAAAAATTCTTGAATCATACTTTATTTCTTCATTTTTTTTCTGTAACTTAATAGAAAGTTTGCCTGGAATCATAAATGCCCTTTTGAGAATTCACTTTTATTCTGATTTAGTAATATTCTAAACGTAATAAATCAGTTATATGAAACCCTACTACATTGGTAACAGAGTCAAGGAAGAAAATTGAAGTACTCACTATTTTCCCTGTCTAAATAGTAGGTAATTACTTTGTGTCAAAATACTCGATATGACAAATTTTCAGCAGGACATTAAACTTAATTTTCACTATTTTCCTCCAAAATTTCTTCAGTTTCCTTTTATCCTGTGCTCTGAAGCTTAAACCTAGTACTTAATCAATAAATGTTACCAAATGAGTCTGAAACACTCATCAAATCCAGTCCTCTTATTCTTCATTGTAGTAGTACACTGAGAAAAAAGTAACTTTCCCTCAAAATAGTGCCCAATATATTGTACCAAACAAAAAAAAAGCCAGAAAAGCCACTAAAATTTTATTCTATTGCCCTTCCTTCTTCCTCCTGTAATTTAGAAATGACCTTGAATTGTTGAAACTTGTGCCAAGATAGCCCATGCTCTAGTGTTCTTTCTACTCTATACAACCAATTACAAAACTTTTTAATAGATTTTTTGATGATCTCTTTGATTTCCCAGATAGCTTTGGGTTTTTTGATAATCACTTAGATTTTCAATCTCTTCCCCTTCCCCAGAGTCATCCCATATACTAGAGAATTTGTAAAAGAAAGAATAGGAAGAGAAAAAAATTCAGCAAAACCAATCATTACATTGAAAAATATTTTATTCAGTGTTCCAGACTTATGAACCCTCCATTTTTGTGAAAGAGTATGGGAGGTATCTTATCTTTTCTTTGGAACCACTCTTGTTCTTAATAATTTTCATTTTGATAGTTTTGTGGTGATTCTTTACATTGTTGTCATTGTCTTTTTAGTTCTGCTTATTTCACTTTGCATTAGTTCATTTAAGACTTCCTGCTTCTTTCTTTTAGTATGTTTATAGGCAGCTAAGTGGTGCAGTGGATAGAGTCCTGGGACTGAAGTAAGGAAGACTTGTGTTCAAATGTGGCCTTAAATTACTGCCTTAGTTTCCTCAACTATAAAATAGGGGTTGAGAGGTTAGAAAAATAACAGCACCTACCTCCCAGGATTGCTTTGATATATATAAAAATAATATTTTTAAAGTGCTTAGCACACTTCCTGAAAAATAGTAGGTGCTACATAAATGTACATCCTTTCCTTTTTCCCCTTTCTTTATGGTTTCCCACAGAACAGTGTTTCTACGTTACAGTCATGTATCATAATTTATCCTATCCCCAGTTGATGAGTATCTACTTTGTTTTAAATTCCTTGCCACCACAAAGTACTACTATAATTGTTTTGATATATATGACACCTTTTTTCTCATGACCTCCTTGAGTATATGATTAGGTATAGGTCAAAGGGCAATCATTTAGTCATTTTACTTTGCTTAATTCCAAATTGCTTTTCAGGATGGTTGTATTAATTCACCACTATGTCTATAATGCTTTAGTGTACTTACCTTTCAAGAATTCATACAAGAGTGGCCATTAACCCATGTACTCTTGCCACTTTACCAGATGTGTAACGTGTGAAACCTTAAGGTTGTTTCCCCTTGTTATTAGTGATTGAATTTTTATATGATTGTTAATAGTTTTAAATCTTTTGAGAATTATTTCTATCCTTTAACCACTTAGGAACAACTTCTAAGACATAGGCAAATATTTACTAGCAGAAGAATTTAACTTGAAATAATTATTTAATTGTAAGATCCTTAACAACTTTTACTGTTGTTAATAATTTAAAAGGTCACTGGTTAGCGTGCTTATTATATCAGAAGTTCTTTGCAAAATTGCATCTGAGCATTGTGCTTTGAAGAGCAAAAGACTGCATATCTAAACAAAGAAATAGATTACAGTTAATATAATTTATGTATCATTGCCCAGCTATTATTGTTCATAACCCCATTCCTTTTCATTACTAGCTAACACATATGGTCTTTGAAAGTCTTCTGGGTAGATTTATTCCTGGTAAATATTTTTTCTTTATTCATATTGCTCTACCCCTTTTAAAATACATATTTCTTTTACAAAGTCATCATTCTCCTTTACTCCAAAGAGATAATAAAGAAAAATACTTGTTCAAAAGTATTTATTGCTGCACTTTTTAAAGTGGCAGATAATTTTATACTTTCTTTAAAAATCTTATTTTAATAATAATTGCTAGATGGCAGCAGCAAAGCAATGCAATGACAAAGGACAGTTCTAAGGAGCTTATGGTAAAGAACGCTACCCACATTCAGAGGAAGAACTGCAGGAGAGGAAACATAGAAGAAAAACAACTGCTTGAACACATGGGTTGGGGTGGACATGATTGGGGATGTAGACTCAAAACTACCATAGCAATGCAACTATCAACAATTTGGAAATTGGTCTTGATCAATGACACATGTTAAAACCAGTGGAAAAGTGCATCGGCCATGGGTGGGGGGATGCGGGGGGTGAAGGGGAAAGTAGGAGCATGAAGCATGTAACCATTTTTAAAATGAATATTAATAAATGTTTAAAAAAAAAAAACAAAAAAATTGCTATGTGGTGGAATATGGTTAGAGCTCTGGACCTGGAGTCAGGAAGATCCCAGTTCAAATCTAGTTTTAGACACTTAGTAGCTGGGTGACCCCGGGCAAGTCCCTTAACCCTGTTTGCCTCTGTTTCCTCATCTGTAAATGAACTGGAGAAGGGCAAACCACTCCAGTGTCTTTACCAAGAAAACCCCAAAAAGGGATCTTGAAGAGTCAGGCACTATTGAAAACAACTAAACAGCAACTATTAATAAAAAATATTCTCATCTCTCTGTTTGCTTTTAGTGATATCACTAAAGGTTATTGTCTTGGTGTTATACAGTAAGTTCTTTACCATAAGCGACTTCTTTAAATTCATCCTTTTTTTTGTTTTGTTTTGTTTTCTGCCTACATTTAGGCAATTTTAATTTCTTTTTACACCTCTGCCAGAGAAAGGGCAATGGAAATGAATACTGAGACTCAATTTTACTCTTACCTTTTATAATTGTAAATTGTGAAAATGAATGTTGAATTTAAGGTTATTCTTACTAGATTTTGCTTTTTCCTCTGCCAAAGGAAGTTGAACATTAAGGAAAAACTAGCAAAATATTATAGTGTTTTTGAGGAGTTTTCACAAGTTTTAAAATTTTTTTTCGTTTTATTTAGTTTTTTTTATTTTTTTAAAACATTTATTAATATTCATTTTTAACCTGTTTACATACTTTATGCCCCTACTTTCCCCTTCACCCCCCGCTCTTCCCCCACCCATGGCCGACGCACATTTCCACTGGTTGTAACTTGTATCCTTGTTCAGGGCTTATTTCCATATTGTTGTTAGTTGCATTGGTGTGGTAGTTTCGAGTCTACATCCCCAATCATGTCCGCCTCAGCCCCTGCATTCAAGCAATTGTTTATCTTCTATGTTTCCTCTCCTGCAGTTCTTCCTCTGAATGTAGGTAGTGTCTTTACCATAATCCTTCAGAGCTGTCTTGTGTCATTGCATTGCTGCTGGTACAGAGGTCCATTACATTCGATTTTACCACAGTGTATCGGTCTCTGTGTACAGAGTTCTTCTGGCTCTGCTCCTTTCACTCTGCATCAGTTCCTGGAGGTCTTTCCAGTTCACATGGAATACCTCCAGTTTATTATTCCTTTGAGCACACCAGCATATGCCACAATTTGTTCAGCCATTCCCCAATTGAAGGACATACCCTCCTTTTCCAGTTTTTTGCCACTACAAAAAGCGCACCTATAAATATTTTCGTACAAGTCTGTTTATCTATGATCTCTTTGGGGTACAAACCCAGCAATGGTATGGCTGGATCAAAGGGCAGCCATTCTTTTATAGCCCTTTGAGCATAGTTCCAAATTGCCAGCCAGAATGGTTGGATCAGTTCACAGCTCCACCAGCAATGCCTTAATGTCCCAATTTTGCCACATCCCCTCCAGCATTCATTACTCTCCCCTTCTTTCATTTTAGCCAATCTACTAGGAGTGAGTCCTACCAAATTCCTTTTTATGACACAAATATGGTACTGATTCCAAAGCCAGGTAGACCAAAAACAGAAAAAGAAAACTATAGACCAATCTCCCTAATGAACATAGATGCAAAAATCTTAAATAGAATATTAACAAAGAGACTCCAGCAAGTAATTAAGAAGATCATCCACCATGATCAGGTGGGATTTATACCAGGAATGCAAGGATGGTTCAACATTAGGAAAACCATCCACATAATTGACCATATCAACAGTCTAACAAACAAAAATCACATGATTATCTTAATAGATGCTGAAAAAGCCTTTGACAAAATACAGCATCCATTCTTATTGAAAACATTGAAAAAGTATAGGAATAGAAGGACCCTTCCTAAAAATAATAAACAGTATATACCTAAAACCATCAACAAGCATCATATGCAATGGGGATAAATTAAAAGCCTTCCCAATAAGATCAGGAGTGAAACAAGGATGCCCATTATCACCTCTATTATTCAACATAGTACTAGAAACACTAGCAATAGCAATTAGAGAAGAAAAAGAAATTGAAGGTATCAAAATAGGCAATGAGGAGACCAAGCTCTTTGCAGATGATATGATGATCTACTTAAAAAATCCTAGAGAATCAACTAAGAAGCTGGTAGAAATAATCAACAACTTTAAGCAAAGTTGCAGGATACAAAATAAATGCACCTAAATCATCAGCATTTCTATATATTTCCAACACATTAGAGCAGCAAGAGGTAGAAAGAGAAACACCATTTAAAATCACCCTTGACAATATAAAATACTTGGGAATCTATCTACCAAAACAAACACAGCAATTATACGAAAACAACTACAAAACACTTTCCAAAAAAAGAAAACTGGATCTCAACAATTGGAAAACCATTAATTGTTCATGGGTAGGACGAGCTAACATAATAAAAATGACCATTCTACCCAAATTAATTTACCTATTTAGCGCCATACCTATCAAATTACCAAAAAACTTCTTTACTGAATTAGGAAAAACTATAACAAATTTCATTTGGAATAACAAAAGATCAAGAATATCAAGGGAAATAATGAAAAAAAATATGAAGGAAGGGGGCCTAGCAGTACCAGATATTAAACTATACTATAAAGCAGCAGTCATCAAAACGGTATGGTACTGGCTAAGAGACAGAAGGGAGGATCAGTGGAATAGACTTGGGGTAAATGACATCAGCAAGACAGTGTTTGATAAACCCAAAGAGCCCAACTTTTGGGACATGAATCCACTATTTGACAAAAACTGCTGGGAAATTTGGAAAACAATATGGGAGAGATTAGGTTGAGATCAACATCTCATACCCTACACCAAGATAAATTCAGAATGGGTGAATGACCTGAATATAAAGAGGGAAACTATAAATAAGTTAAGTGAACACAGAATAGTATACCTGTCAGATCTCTGGGAAAGGAAAGATTTTAAAACCAAGCAAGAGTTAGAGAAAATTACAAAATGTCAATTAAATGGTTTTGATTTATTTAGTTTTTATGATATACAAAGACAATTAGAGATATCCAGATTCTAAGACATAAATATAGTGGTTATTTGGGGATTGTAGTCTCCTTAACTTTTACTGTTGTTATTACTATAAAAGATCACTAGTTAGTGTGTTTATCTTAGTAATTCTTTGCAAAGCAAATGACTGCATGTTTAACTAGAGAATAGATTACAGTTGAAGTTTCTATTTCCCTGTTGTCAGTGACGCAAGTCACTAAACTAGTTTTTTCATTTGATCCTAAATCAATCATATGTGTTATATAATTTAATCGGGTGTGAGCTCTGTGCTTGCCATTACACTTGTAGCAGTCTTAATTCCTTGATTCATGTTGGTTCATAACTTTAGAGCTGAAACATACCTTTGAAGTAATTGAGTTCAGCTCTCTCAATTTACAAATGAAGAAGCTGAGGTTTAAGATGGTAACTATCCAAGGACCCACATTTATTTTCTGTCAAGCGGCAAGATTTGAACCCAACTCTTCTTGACTCTAGGCTACTATACTGCCTTTCAAAAGACTGAGGGAATCATTGAATTCTTCAATTTGAGAAGACAATTTCTCGCCCCTGGTGATTTGAAAGTTTGGATCCTTGTTGTGAGATTGATTTGATATTATTTTTTATATTGTAAACTTTGAAATGAAATTTTCTTTTCTTTTGAGGAACCTACACATTGTGAAGCTAATCCTGACTTGATTTTTGAAGATATGGAAGTTATGACAGACTTTGAACTACATTTACTTTGCAAACAGTATGCACATATCAATGACTTTATGTTAGACATGGATCTTATTTTGGACTCTGGAAAATTCAAGAAACTAGAATGCATTTTGTCTGAATTAAAAGAAAAGGTATTGTGTAAAAATTAGTCAATGTCCACTTATTCAGCCTTAAGTATTATTATTAATCTATTCATTATAAAGTCTACATCTACTAATAGCATTATGTTTTTGGGTAAGATTCCTGATTACTATAAACTTTTAGTATATTCTTATACTTTTGTTAAAATGGTAAAATTACTATTTTTTAGGGCAGAAACTGTGTTAAATACACAATCTTTCTTTACATCCTGTGTGTTAGTTGGATTGTGTTACCATTATATTTTGTTGACAAAAATCAAACCACTAATAATATTAGGAAAATTTTACTTATGCCCTTGCTTTTTGCTAAAATTCTATCTTCTTTTTTCCTTCAGGTCCTTCTTCTGTTACTCTCATTTTCAACCTTTCCATCTACTGTTGCCTTCCTTTTTACATATAAAAATGTTCTGAACTGTTCCATGTTTAAAATTATGAAAAATGAAATAAAAACCCTTTATTTGATTTTGTCATCTCCTCAAGCTGCCTCTTTCTAATTCTCTATTCAATTCTCACTCCTTACAATCCAGCTTTCCACTCTCAAGTCAACTAAAAATGTGCTTTTAGAATTGACCAATGTTGGGGGCAGCTGGGTAGCTCAGTGAATTGAGAGTCAGGCCTAGAGACAGGAGGTCCTAGGTTCAAATCCGGCCTCAGACACTTCCCAGCTGTGTGATCCTGGGCAAGTCACTTGACCCCCATTGCCCACCCTTACCACTCTTCCACCAAGGAGCCAATACACAGAAGTTTAGGGTTTAAAAAAAAAAAAAAAAAGAATTGACCAATGTTTTCTGAATTGCTAAATCCAGTGAATTGCGCTCTAGGTGAATTTTTTAATTTTTTTCCTAGTTTGATAAAGTAATATTTTATAATTTGGTATGGCATTGAATAAGTAAATTATTATAATTTTTTTTCTTTTCCTACCTGTGATTAGTTATTGTTTCTCCAGTTATTTAGATCTGTCTTTATTATGTTCATTGAGCCTTTGAGTATCTTAGCTAGAAGCCTATTATAGTTGGAATTTATCTCTTGCTCAGTTTTGTTGCTTAATATACAGCAGAGCTAATGATTTTTGTGAATTTATTTTATAAACTGCAACTTTGCTTGATGATGGCCTTTCCTTCACCCTTATCTTGCTCTTGCTGCTTTTGACTTTTAGCTATTAGCTTCTTTTAGAAACTGTTGCCGCCTTTGGTTTTCATGACAGTTCTTTTCTTGATTCTCAGAGCTACCTTGACCCTTAAGCATGGACCTTCTTGTCTCTATCTCCACTTTAAAGAGTTGTTTTCTTCAGTATTTTTTGGTTTTCGTTTTGCTTCCACTTCATTTGGTTGATTCTATTCCTTAGGGCAGTGATGGGCAAAATTTTGGGGGCCAAAGGAAAGGAAATGCTCATCTGTCAATTTCTGAGGCAACTCTTTTGAAGTTTCATTGCACTGTATCCTACACATTGTATTTTCAGATTAGGAATAATGTTGCAGCCAGATAGAACATTTCATGCCCGCCCCCATCAGGCCTGGGGGCCGTAGTTTGCCCATCACTGCATTAGGGAGTTGTTCAGTGAAACTTTTTTCTCCAGCTATTTAGTGTATCTGTCAATTCTCCAGTTTTTTAACTTCTTTTCAAGTTCTTCCAGGGATTCTTTTGAAGCCTGACTTTCTTTCATACTTTCCTTTGAGGTTTCACATGTTTTCTTTTTGGAACGTGATCCACTTCTGAGTTAATATTTTGGTCTACTCTCTGTCATTAATGTAACTTCCAAGGTCAGGGGTTGTTGTTGTTGTTGTTGTTGTTGTTGTTGTTGTTGTTGTTGTTGTCGTTGTCGTTGTTGTTGTTGTTGTTGTTGCATTGCTTCAAGCTTGCAGAGAACTCTTTTCTGGTATTTGGCATAGGGCTAGCTGCCCTTGTTTCCTCATGCTATGTCTGTCAAGGAGGTGGCCGTGCTAGCTTGCTCTGGGGAAATTTGCAGCTGTTTTGCCCAACTACATTCAGCATCTTGTACTATTAGTTCCCCTGTTGTTTTGTGGGCTGGGCTTGGCTGGGCTGGTTCTCATTCTGCTGCTTCCCTACCCCTACCCCTGGGGTGAGCAGAGATCTCTTATTCTAGGTTCTATCACCTCAGGCATTCAGCTGCTTTGTGGTAACTTCACTATAGATCATTTCCTCTTCTGTGTTCCCCTGTAGCCCGGGGCTCTGCTGCCACTTGGGAGTGAATAGATTACTATGGTTCCAGTAACCCCTTTCCTACTCCCTTGTATTCCCAAGACTGCAATGCCCCATGAGAGTTTACAGGGTTCCCGCCTTTTCTACCTGGGTAGAGTGGCTCTTGCTGGGTTCATTCCCATTGTGCAGCTTTGCTTCTGGTAGAGTCGTGGGCTGCTCCAAGATCTCCTGGATCTCACAGATGCTGTGCTGCCTGGGCTGATTTCTCCTCTTACCTTAGTGAGATGAGTTCTTTCAGCTTCTCTGACTTGAGGCAATTTATTTTCTTTTTTTGCATGCATGGAGGGAATGTACGAGAGGAGCATCCTTTACTCCACCATCTTAGCTCCCAACATACAACTCTGTTTCTTCTAGGTTCAGGTATAATCTATGATACATGATTCCCAAATCTTTATATGTGGCCTTGATCTTCCTTTGGAATTCCAGTCTTTGCTAGGTGTCACCATCTAGATCTCCTATAGGCACCCCGAATTTAACTTCTCCAAATCAAAATTCACACTCCCTCTTTACCCTAATCAGGCTATTTCTTTTGAGGATACTGCTCACTTTTTTATTATTATTTCTGAGTCTTCCTTGACTCTCACCGCTCCCTCAATCCCCTACATTTAATTCATAGCCAAATTTCATGGATTCTACTTCAGGAATTTCACTTGGAATTAGTTCTTTTCTTCCCATTCACATGACTACCACATCCTGGTTCTTTCCTTATCTTTTCAGAAGTCTAGACTAAATTGGTCTTTTTACTTTTTTCTTTTTTTTTTTTTAAACCATTACCCCCTGCTTGAATTAGGTGACTCCCAGCTGAGAAGTGTGAAATCACATGTGAACCCAGGATCTTCCGTCTCTAGGCCTTGCTTTCAATCTCCTGAGCCATCTTGCTGCTCTGATCTCTCCCCTCTTCTGTTCAAAATGATCTTCCTTAAGTACAGATAATTGTGTCACTCAAAAACCCTCTAGTGGTTTCCTGCTCTTGCCTCTAAGGCAATTCAAATGCCTGTTATTAAAGCCCAAACAATCTGACTCCAACTAAACTTTATTTCACGCCTTTACAAATGTACATTTCCAGACCTTTGCAGTGTCATCTCCTGCATCACTTATTTGCATAATCTAAAATGCTTTCACTTTCTACTTTCCCACTGTGTGAGCTAAGTTGTCACTCTGCATGAAAACTTCCCTAATTTTTTCTTTCCTTCCTCTTCCCTTTTCATATTCTATTCCTCTTCAGATGACTTTGATTTTTATTTGTACATGTGTTAAATCTCTACAAGCCTCTATAGATATACCTACTCCTCTTGCCCCTAGGAAAATATAATTTCCTCAATGGCAGACTTCTATTTTTTATCCTCAATATCTAGCATTTATATTATTAATAAGCATGTGTTGAATTGAGATTATGTAGTCTTCCTCTTGTTTTTTTATCACGAAAGAGAGGGAAATAGGCTTAGTGTTATATTTCTTAGAAATAAAAGCCATGTGCTGAAATCTGCCAATTGACTACAGTAAACTTTTACGCTCTAATAAATGATGTATTCATTTGTGACTGCTTTCTCTTCACAGGGTGACAGGGTTGTATTATTTAGCCAGTTTACCATGATGCTGGACATCTTAGAGGTTCTTCTAAAACACCATCAGCATAGATACCTTAGACTGGATGGAAAGACTCAGATTTCTGAAAGGTTGGCATTTTAACTTGTAGAATTACAAATTTATTTCTCTGACAACTGATATAATCTAGTGTGGTTAGAAAAGTTGCTGTGCATCTTGTTATTTTTAATCTTTTTAAAAAAACTAAGCATCAAAATTTCAAATTTCTTATCCTCATGTTATTGTTATTTTTAATACTTTTATCATGGTGAAAAGATTATAGGAAGAATTATAAGTATTTATAAACCAGGATATTTTTATCCAAATTAGAGTCATTTTTCTTATAGTAATTATTAAATACATATTTTTCATTGTATTTTTGGCCGTGGCAGTGCATTAATGTTTGTGAACAATTGCTGCATTGAGGATGTGACTTTTTCTACTAAGCCCTATAGAATAATATTATAAAATTGAACATCTAAACTGGAACTTATACTAAATTTCTTTACAATGCAAAGCTTGGAATAGCAACTTGGAAAGAGATATTCATTCTGCACATGGAGAACTAGGATGCAAACAAGAAAATTAACAGATGCACTTTAGCTCTGCTTTGTCTTCAAGCCCCTGTGATTATAATTATACTCTTCACTAGCAATATCTTGACTGACTTAAAAGGAGAATAGAATGTCTTGGAGCTACATTGTCATCACTAATGACAAAACATTTTCCCAACTCTTTGTTAAATGTCATGACAATTTTTCTGGATGATTGAACTGGCTAGACACTTTAATAAGCTTGTGAAGACATAGTTTGGAGAAATGGGGTAGATGGAGGAAATGGGAAATGGAGCTCAAGGCAATTACAACATTAAAAGTTTTAACTATTAGAGTATAT
Source organism: Gracilinanus agilis (assembly GCF_016433145.1). Lineage (NCBI taxonomy): Eukaryota > Metazoa > Chordata > Mammalia > Didelphimorphia > Didelphidae > Gracilinanus > Gracilinanus agilis. The sequence continues at coordinate 22,840,034 of NC_058135.1, forward strand.
ACTTTTTTATGTAGAGTTAGTGTCATGGCTCATACAAATATTACATAATATTTACAAAACTTAAAATGTTAAAAGATATTACCATGTAAAGATCACACTATGGATGTACTAATTAATTAACATGTGTGCTTTGAGTTCTGCTTTTTAGTAGAGATGGATTGAGTTTATTCATACATACTTGACAACCACCTCTTTGTTTGAAGTGTAACACAAAGCATGTTGCCTGACCAGTTTACTATCTGTGACTGAAAGTTACTGAAAGTAACAGGCTTTCATTTTGGCTTCATTGGTACCATGCACTAATCAGTTACAGGCAAAAAAAAATTTTTTTTTGGTTCTATAATAAATACTGACTTTTTCAGAGTTTTACACAAAATTTTCTAATTCATCAGTGTCATTTCATAATATCTTTGACATAATCTTCATGAATTAATTTTTTAGGATTCACCTAATTGACCAGTTCAATACAGACATGGATATCTTTATATTTCTGCTTTCAACAAAAGCTGGTGGACTTGGGATAAATCTGACTTCTGCAAATGTTGTCATACTTCACGATATTGACTGTAATCCCTACAATGACAAGCAAGCTGAAGATCGATGCCACAGAGTAGGTCAGACTAAGTAAGTATATTGAATTGTCTCTTGTCTTGTCATCTCTTCTGCTAACCTATCCCTAATTTCTCTTCTTCAACAACTTGCCACCTCCCAAGTGAAAAAGAAAAATTATCTTTTAACACAATGTATATGAAAGCAAAATAAATTCTCAGTTAGTTGTGTCAGAATATTTATGTTCTTTTTCTACATGCTGAACCTACTACCTCTTTTAAGAGTTTTTGGGTAGCATTCTGTCATAGGTCTTTCAGAATCATAATTGATGATTGCATTGAATTCTTTGAGTTTTTATATTATTCTACTCTTTTCACTCTATATCTGTTTATTTGTTTTCACTGATTTCTCTTAAACCATCTTGTTCTCTCATTTCTTACAGCACAATAATTTTATATTCAGATACCATGACTTGTTTAGCTATTGATGGCGACCCACTTAAGTTTCCAGTTGCTATCACAAAGAAATAAATCATAATGTTTTTAGACCTTTTCTCTTTCTTTGACTTATTTAGATTATAGACCTAATAGTTGTATTATTGGGTTAAAGAGGATTTAATTTAGTGACATTTTAAGCATAGTCAAATTGATTTCAATAACTTCTAGAGCCTTTCACAGTGCCACTAACTGCATTAATATGCCTATTTTCTGTAGCACCTACAATGATTATTATTTCCCCATTTTGTCATCTTTGATAAATCTGTTAGATATGAATTAATAAATAGTTCTTTAATAGTCATTTCAAGCATTTTCTCCCTGTGGTTGTTAATACATATTCTTTGAACTACCTATTTGGAAATTACTCTTTTTGTTTTAAATTTGAATTAGTTCCTTAAATGTCTTTGAAATTACAATGATCAGAAACATGCAAATAAAGGAAAAAGGAAACATAACAAAAGTATTTTTCCTCTCAAGTTAGTTGTTCCCTTCTAATTTTAACTTCATTATGTGAAACCTTTTAATTTGATGTAATCAAAATTCCTGGTTTTATTTTCAGTATTTTGCTCTATTCTTGATTCTTTTTTCTTTTTGACACTTTCTCCTACCCATAATTGAGAAAGGTATTTTTTTCCACATGATGTGATTTTTGTATATATGGTACAAGATAGTCTGAGTAATAATTTCTGTCAGACTGCTTTCTAGTTTTCCCATTAATTTTTGTCAAATAAAAAGTTTTTACCCTGCTTGTCAATATTTTTTGATTCATCAGACATGATGCCAAATGCTCATTTGTTTCTGTATATTGAGTATCCAATTTCTTACACCGATTGAGCTCCACATTTTAAAATTCCATTTAATTGCCAGTTATTGCTTTGTAGTATAATTTGAGATTTGTGACTCCCCCCCCCCCCCCCACTATTTCCCCAGAGATTCTTGATTTTTTTGTTTCTCCAGATTGAATTTTTTTTAAGCTCTACAAAGTAATCCTTTGGTAGGTTAGTATGGCACTTGAATAAGTAAATTAGTTTATGTAGTATTGTCACACTTATAATTGGCTGAAACTTATTCATTATATGTAAGAAAAGGTCTGTAATCTTTATTGAATTGTATTTTTTCCCTCAAAAAAATGACTTTATTGTATACATTAAACCTAACATTGTTAGTTCTTTCTCTGAAAATGTAGAAGGTTGTGACATTAGCATTTTGTTACATAGAAATAAAGCTTAACACAGAGGAGTGCTAATTTGTAATATTACAGACCAGTTTGTACCAATGGGTATTTTTTCCCAATATACCATGAAGAGTTTTTCCATAAGATACCAATGATATTTCTGCCAGAACAGGGTTTAGGCAATATTATTTGTGGTTCGACTATACAAGTAGTCTTGATATAATGAACTCTACAAGACATTGTTTTTAATGTAATTCATTTAAAATGCATTGCTCTAATTTGTAAGTCTACAGAAACTGAAAATGAAACAGTTTTCACAGTCTAGCTTGAATGGAATATTAACTAGAAAATATTCTTTGGGGCCCAATAGGGTTTAAGAAATTTATCATACACTAACTCATTTTGTTAATTCTTTTCCCTTTTGAGATATGCTTCAATTTGTTTAGATTGGTTTTGACTTGGGAAGCCCTAAGAAAATCCAGTTTCCTTAAATTATGGGACAAAAGAATGAGTGGAAGTTATAGGCAGCAACTTTTATGATAAGTTTTTAAAAAATGAATGCACTTTTGTAAGATGGTATGTAATTTCATCATCACTAGAAATATTCCAGTAGTGATAGGATGTCAACTTAGGATGTGTATAGATCGCCATAGATTTCTTTGCATAGTGTTTTGTACTTTATAGAATACTTTCATAGAACTTTCATTTAATAGTCATATTGGATGAGATTATTATTGCAAATAAGGGATCAGAAATTTTTTGACATGACCTTGTTCATTTCTGTAATTGGTAGTATAATCAGAGACTTAAGAAGGCTTATTGGAAATAGAGTGCTGGGCTTGGAATAAGGAAAACCTGAGTTTGTATCCAGCTTCAGACACTTGTTAGCTGTGTAAACATGGACATGTCACTTAATCTCTGTTAGCTTTTAGTTTCCTCATCTGAAAAACAAGCATAGTGATAGCTACAGCATTTATTCTCTGGTTGTTTTAAGGATCAAATGAAGAAATGTATGTGAAGTGCTTTGCAAATCTCTTAAGATTTGCAAAGATAACTGTTAGGATTCATTATTCTTTAGACTAGAATCCAGTTCTTTTCTGTTTCTTCCTCTTTTTAATGCACTTCTTTACTGTTATACTTATGGCAAATATTGTTATTTAATGCCTTTTTTAAACTACTCTCATTTCCTAACCCATTGTACCTTTTTCCAAAAGATCCATCCCCTGAAACAATGAAGTATAGTTAAGCGAAAGCAGTTGACAAAACTTGTCTAACGAAGTGTCCTATTCTATACCTATGATTTGTCAACTTTCTATTTAGAGAAAGAAGTGTGTTTTCATCACCAGTCTGTAGCAGTCAAGGCTGGTCCTTCTGTTTATCCAAATTCTCATATCTTGTAGTAATTATTACCTTTAATGTAGTCATTTTGTGCACTCTCTCTTCCCCTATGCATAGGTTCAAGTAAGTCTTTCCAAAGTTCTCAATATTCTTCATATTCATGATTTCTCATGGCTCAGCAACGTTCCATCAAATTCCAGTGCCAAAATTTGCTTGACCATATTGATTCTAGTTTTTTTAAACTACCACAGAAAATCCTGAATAGCATTATTTAAGATTCTTTTTATGAGATGTATACTGATATAGAGATAAGATTTTTATTGTCATGAATTTAGTTGACGAACACAAATATCCTAAAAGTATATAGAACAAAAAGATAATTGTGAAATATGAACCTTTAAAAATTTTTTTTTATTTTAATAAATTTCTACATAAGGTTTCCAAAGTTACACGATCCATATTGTCTCTCTCCCCCAGAGGGACAAGCAATTCAATCTGGGTTATACATGTATTATCATGCAAAACATTTCCATATTATTATTAAACCATGAATTTTTGGTATGTGCATTTTAAAAGGATTGATTAAATTTAATGTAGTAATAAAATTGCCTACTTTCAGTACCCATTTGAATTTGAGGGGGGGGTCGTAGTTTTTAAAGTTTTAGTGTTCTTTTTTCCCTGCTTTTTTCCCCATCTATCATTTCACACTAATTTATTTTCCTCCTCTGTCCTCCTTCTACCAGCTACTTCTTGGGACAAATAAGTAGAGGAAAGCAAATAAAATTGGCCACTCTGAAAACATTTATTATTCTTATTTTATTCTTCTAGTATGTCATATCTCTACTAAGAATTGAGTTCTAAAGGTCTTCAGAATTGTTTTCCTTTAAATTATTGTTATCATCATATAGATTGTTTTCCTGATTCCACTCTTTATTTTGCATCTGTTCACATAATTCTTCCTTTGAGCTCTTCATTTTAATAGAATTTTGCCAACTATTTGAAAACATAATTTATTGAATTGTTTTCAGAAATAAAACAAAAAGATAATTGTTCCATGGGTTCATGTTAATTCAAAGATTCAGAAAAGGCTTTAAGTATCATTTAGTCCTTCCTTTTTCAGTCTTCTCTTCACCCTTCATTTTAGAAATAGAAAACTAAGGAAATGTGAACAAGATATGGTATGTATATGAGGGAGTTAATGGCCAATGCAGAACTAGAACCTAGGTTCTGATCATGCAGTTTTAACATATCTATTACAAATGCTCTAACATGACTTACAATAGCATATGCATTCTGCAAATAGCTAAGTATAGATAATTAAAATATTCCACCCTCTTATTTTAGAGAAGTGCACGTCATAAAGTTAATAAGTCAAGGGACAATAGAAGAATCTATGCTCAAAATCAACCAACAGAAACTGAAACTAGAACAAGATATGACCACAACAGATGAAGGTAAGTTACCAGTGTATTCATAAAGAAATTTTTCTTCCACATAGCTCGCAACTTAGATAAATAAACAAATGATAATTATAATAAAGGTACCAATCTTTTCCTTAGATGTTGAATTATAAATTGGAAACATTCATACTTAGCTTAAGTAAGCCTTGTATAAAAAGTTTGAAACATAGTGTAGGGATTATGAAGAATTATAAAATTTTATTAGTTTAATTATATTTATTACACCTAGTGTATAATATGCCATATAATGTCTCATTGATTTAGCACTTTAAAGATTTCACAGATATCTTAGTTATGACCTCATTGATCCTCAACAATATTGTGAGGTAAGTGCTATTATCTTAATTTTGCAGATAAGGGAAGGGAGGCTAAGATAAGTAAAGGATCACATAGCTAGTAAGTGCGTGGAACAGATATTTTAATTCATATCTAGTACTCTGTGCATTGTACCAACTACAAATAAAATTTCATGTTATTTCATTTTTCAGCTAGCTTTTAAAGGTAATCCTTTTTATTCTAGTGAAACTTTAATGTCATCAAATGAGTTTTTGGTCACAAATAATATTATAACTAAAATAATGTGACTAGTGAACTTCTGTCAAATTTCTACTCTCAAATTATTGACTATTAGCAGCAACAAAAAGGTAAAGGATCAGGAGCAACTGGGTGGTTCAGTGGATTGAGAGCCAGGCCTAGAGATGGGAGGTCCTACTTCCCAGCTGTGTGACCCTGGGCAAGTCACTTGACCCCTTGCCCTTAGCACTTTTCTGCCTCGGAACCAATACACAGAGTATTGACTCCTAGACAGAAGGTGAGGGTATTAAAAAAAAAAAAAATCTCCACCTTAAAATATCTTAGGAGTGCTGGAATGACCAAATTTGTTCCTTCCCATGAGATTTCACAACTTTTTTCATAAGTAATCCTCCCCATATACTGAAGAATTACACAGATTCATTTTGACTGGGCTTTAAGGCTTTGGTAATTTCATAGAAGTGGCAGTAACCAAATAATACTACTGTCATCATGTTATTTTCTTAAGAATTTCAGCATAGATTATAATTAGGATTCCTATTGATTGGTGGCTACAAGTAAAGCAAAATATTTCTTGCCATTATTTCATTACTTATGATACCTAATTTTTTAGATTGTAAGGTATTTAGTTCCATATCAGTTGAACATTAATTAGTTCATCAGCCGAGCAATTTGTTGTAGGAAATAAATCATTTTGACTTGTTTTCTTATGGTCTTTAAAATGCAACAACCAGTAGATTTTTTTTAAACATCTTTTTGGAAATATTATAAAACACTCAGAAATTTTTGTTGCTTGTGAGGAAGAAACTTTTATTTTTAATGTAAGCTGGGACAGTTTCTTTACCAAAATACAGATTACTAAGAAAAATAATTCTTTTTAGTTGAAGATCAGAAAACAGTTTTAAGTCAGTAATTCCCAATCTTTTCCATTTCAAAGCTCTCTTAAAAATAAGGAATATTTGTAATTCTTCCTCCTTTTATTAGTTGTTGCAGTTCTTAGTGCATATTTTGTTACATTGTACATATGGATTTACAGTCCCGTTGCCATTACTCTAATACTTCCTCTCAGGAGACATTGTAAGTTTGATACTGTGTCCTCATTTTACAGTTGAACTTATTTGTCTTTTTGACTGTTCATTTGTAGATTTGCTTTATGGGTTTCAAAATACAATATTTGCCCAATTTTTTTTCTTTTTCTATCTTTAGTTGTATATTAGCTTGTTTTAACTATTTTAAAAATGACTTGATTTTAATTTTAAATTAAATTTTAAATTTTAATTTTAAAAATTGACTTTCCAGGGGAGTCAAAAAAAGATATGTTCTTTCCTACCTCACCACTCTGGTCACATATCATTAAGTGCTTTATTTTTTAAAAGTAGTGGTAGAATAAAGACATAAGTTTCTCTATTAGGTGGTACTGACTATAATTCTAATACATAGCCTTTGACATCTGTGTTTGCTGCTGGCTGCTACTTTTGAGACAATGAATTCTAAATACTGGTTTTCCTCCCCTCTCCCCCCTAGTAAACCCTTTTATTTGGCTGTTGGGTTTTCCCTCATGAAATGTCTATAGCATTTTAAAATACATTCACTTTTTATTGATATACTTATTTAATGGTTTTAAAAATATTTGTCAAAGATTTAATTTGGTTCTTTGCAGAAGATTCATTTTAAAAATAAAAATACTATTCTAGTCTTTTAATGTTAACAAAATTCTAAATGTAGTCTTTATTCATATTTAAAAGAAAGAACCTGAAAGCTACATTTTCAGAGTAAAGATAATGGATAGGCTAGCAAGGTGGTACAGATGAGAGTGTTAGGCTCAAATCAAACCTCTCAGACTCAGTTTCTTTATCTGTAAAATGAAAATAATAGTAATAATCTTCCACAAGATTGTTATGAGAATCAAATGAGATAATATATAAAGTGTTTATAAAGTTTAAAGTGCTACATAAATATTGACTGTTAATTCTATTACAAAATATAAATTTTGAAGAATTTTAATGAGGATGGACTATATGTCCACACATATTAAATTATTAAATATGATATAACCTGTTATATTAGTGCATCACAAAGTGTTTGACAAAACCTTGCAAATCTAATTGATCCAGTCAGAACCAAAAGAATTTGCTTTTAGATCTTCTCAGAGTGCTAAGTCATTTTGGAATAGCTCACTGTCAGAATCACTTAATGTGACTGTATGCATTTGTGGGGAATTGTGCATGTGAGTGCATGTGTGTTTTTAATTGAAAGGGAGAAAAACATAAGAACAGCATAGCATTCAAAAATTTGCTTTAAGGACTTTTTTCTCTCCTGTCTTTCTTTAAGCAAATTATAAGCAGCTTTAATCTGACTGACTGACAACTTTCAAGTCTACTTCGGTTATTTGTTATTGTGCAGTGATCAAATGTTTCACTTCATTTCTTTTCCTTTGTAGGTGATGAAGGAAATGTACCTGCAGATATAGCTACATTACTAAAGACATCATTAGGTCTCTAAAAGAAGGATTTCTAATTGAGGAGAAAATACCAACTTGGTGCACCCAAGGACATTTACATTACTGAAGACCATGGGATTTATGAACATTTATAACTTTTTATAATATCCATATTGTATTTCTCATGGTATGAAAGATTTTTGCCACTAAATGAATTCTCCAAATGCTCAAACCTGAAATATATAATTGCCACAGAAACGTAGTCCTTAAGATGTTGAATAATCATATTTTACAAAGCAGTTTTCCAAATGGGGATTAGTTGGTGATTGTTTGTAACAGATCTGCTAATGCTTTAGATATGTCAGTATTTTTGTAATTATTTCTACCTCCAAATATATATAATACTGTCTTTCACTGGATAATGTGTGTAGATTTTTACATGTGCCTTATTTGACAATGCTTATGTTTTGTTTTGCTTGTCTTAACTCATTTGAAGTACTGTTTTTATATTAGTCAAATAAAACTGTATAGATTATGTAGCTTTAGTTTTATTACTGTTTGAAGCAGATGCTCACCATTGTCATCAAGAACTCTGACCAGAATTTCAAGGTGGTGATCTCTTACCAACGTCCCCCTCCCTCTCCCCTTGTTTGCCTAGGGACTGTTTTGTTTTCCTATGAATAGTAATGAAAATAAGCCTCATCTTGGATTTTTTTCCTAGGTGGATGGATAATCACTATGGATTACTTATTTTTGTTCCTCTCTTTAGCCTTGCACTAGTTATGCACATCCTTCTGGCTAGCCATGTGCATGCCTCTTTTGATTTGCTTCTCTTGGCACTTGCTGCCCTGATGTTCCTGTTTCAACTTTCTTTTGCTGTCCAGATCATTATTTATTCCTGCCACATCTCCATGCATCAACAGAGTGTTGATGGAACTCTTCTAGGCTGGCAGAATAAATTCAATTTTGCTTTAATAGCAAATTGAATGTGAATTCAGATAAGAGGCAGCATTAGGAACTTACGTAGAAATTAAGTATAAATCCTGGGTGGAGACAGTATGATGAATACATCATTAACTCCACAGCACTTGCAAGATTTAATTTATCAGTTTCCAGGATAGTCACTCCTGAAAAGTTAGAACCTCAGTTCAGTGTGGTTGACAGTGAAGAGTTGAAAGAACTAAAGTTGTCTTTTGGATACCATCTCTTTTTGAAGTCTTTATAAAATTTTGCCTATTGTCAGTCAAAATTGCTGTTTTTATTGTACATCTATTTCTTTGTGTAACTTGTGAGCTTCATGTGTTTTTGTTTCTATTCTGTAAATATTATTATAAATAAACTCTTATTTATAAATGGAAAGTGTTAAAAACCTATAGGATATTAATATTTTGCGAGGGATTGTACATTTACAAATGAAAACAAAGATATGAAGTAATAACTTGCTATGTATGCTGAAATGATTTTGAGATTCAACTAAATCCTCTCAAAATTTTTGAGATTGGTTCATAAAAGGTTCACAGTAGTGAGCTACATTATGGAAATTCTGATCATATTTTGGTTTGGCTGTCTGTTTAGGCTGTTTGGTAGTGTAAAGAATGATTCTTTTTAAAATGCAAGAGCTTCTTTTTTAACATTTAAAATGTTGTTGGCCCCCATGTGATAGCAGTTCCATTCATGTTGCATGTTTTGTTGGAGCTAAATAGATATAGCCAACCATATTTGATGTACATATGGATTTAAGGAGGAATGGAAAGAAAGACCATTGATTTAAAATATCCTTTTGTGGCAACTTCAATTGTAAAAGAAGTAAAATTATTTAGGGTCATAGCTTTTGATCTGGAAGGGACCTTAGAAGTCATTGAATTCAATCCTCTTATTTTACAGACAAGAAAAACGGAGGCACAGAGAAATGAAATTATTTGCCCAGAGACCCGGATTTAGTGTCAGATGTTTCAGTCCCAGATGGTCTTGATTCTTATATCCAGTCTTTCACCCACTATACTTCTGGGAACAAAATACTTAGTGATTTTGTTTTATAGAGTATATGACATTAATGTAAAAAAGTTTTAGCAACAATGACAAAAATGTAAAGGGAAAAATGTTACATTTACAATTAATTTTCTAGAAGGTAATATAGCACAAGCAAAGGTTTACAAAGGTTCAGGCCAGGGGAAAAAGAATGACCTCAGACCAATCACTAGTCTACAATCTGGTTTCTGGCCTCTGTTTTATCCAATCAGCAATCACAGGAATGTTTTGAACTTTTTCTCGTAAAGCTACCAGTTTAGGATGTTTGTCCAACAAATCTTGTTTAAGGACCAAAAGTGTGGTGCTGCAAATGTCCCAGTAGAAATCAGCCCAGGTTACCTAATTAAAGAAGGAAAAAATATTGCTGAAGGTTTTCATTTGTGTATAAATTATTAATTTAACTGAATTGTATTCTAAAGGATAAACTTTAAAAGGGGAATCATTTATCTTTACTTTGCATCTTAGTGAAAGCCAAACAAGTAATTCCTCCCCAAAGTTTAGGGAGAAAATGACCAAGAAGGCAACAGATAGAGGAATGAGAACTTCAGAATGGAAATGATCATTATCTACATAATTCTATCTATAAACTATGCTCTGAAGCAAAAGTACATGTACAAAAAAAATGGAATCCTGACTATTCATGAGCTGTTGGCTCTATGTAATCCCTAGAAAAGCCATTAGCTCATAGAATCTCGATGTATGGAATAGGATCTTGGGACCATAGGATCTAGAGCTGAGACAAACCATTGGAACTAGTCCAGTCTCCTTATTGTACAAATAAAGGAACTGAAGTTCAAAGAAAGATAATTTTCCCAAGGCTCCAAGCCTTAAATAACCAAAACCAGGAAATCTAGTGTTCTTTCCACAACTTCCCTCTTGCACTGACTCCCACCAATTTCTCATATTTCTTGAACTTGTTCTACAAGTATCTGTTTTTCAGTCAGACAAGTAAGTTGATGGCAAGTTTCTTTAGCTGTTTTTCTATAGATTTCATCAATTTCTCAGTAAAGACATTTTTATTCTGAATGTAGAGGAAAAGAGTTAGAGGGAGCAAAATGAGAAGAAATTAGTACAAAGAGTCAAGTGGCCTCACCTTTTAGTGATTTATCTGTAAGACAAGAGTTGACCCTTATGAGGTCCTTTCCAGTTCTAAAATCCTATGATTGAAGAGGGAATATGAGCTGCTATGGGTCATAAGAAAAGATGGGAATTAGGGGAAAATGTGATGGATGGAAGTAAACAGAGGGAGCGATGTAACCAGAGAGAGGTTTGCTAAAGAGGGAACAACTAAGGTTAAAAGGAAAAAAAAAATAGAGCCAACATTTATGGCCATTTGTCTGAAGGTAAATAACAGTGTCAGAGCCTGTATTTCTCTAGTGGTGGCTCTAGGCTTGGCTGCCCTGGGCTTCAGCGGTCCCAGCTCCCAGCATCTGCAGCTCTTGTTGATGATATTGAGATGTCAGATCCTTTTCCATAGCCTAACTGAAAGAATTTTCAGGACAGCTCCAGTAGCAGATGGAATGAAGGAGGTATCAGCCCATGTGGTTTAGGTTTCTTAAGTGAAGTATGTTCTCAAATATACTTAAAATATTGAAAATGTGCTTACATTGTTATTCGTGTTATGTTCAAGCAATTGTGGGCAACAGTTCTGTGACTGGTTCATTACAGTATAGTTTTATTTGTTGAGTTCTCAATATTTTGGGGAATGTATTTTCAGTATGAGGATTTTGCTTCTGTTTATGAAGGATACTTTCTGGTTTATTATTCTGGCCATTCTTGGTTGTGTCTGCCTAGGTATTTGGTAGCTGTTAAAAAATGGCTCTACTACTTCCTTACATAATCTGCATTGATCAATAAATCTTATCTCCTCAAGGATAACCTTTTTTTTGTAGCTGGTGGGAATGATTTGATTTTTGGACCATCGTAAGCCCCTCATTTCAATACACAAATGTGTGTGACTATTGGTTGAATTCATATCCGTTTCACCCATGACAAGGGCTGTTAGCTTGGCTGTTTCATAGGCTCCGCTCAGAGGTTTATATTTGGCAAATCCAGTGGCATATACATTTAATTGGCTTTACTATTGCTCTGTGATGTGCTTTCTGTTCATCCCAGAAATATTTCTGTTTGTTGTCAATCTATTGATCTTATGTTCTGAGAACATCAATCCAGAGCTTGTATTTCATTAATATTGTATGTATTTTTATTTGGGTACTTCCTAAATCTATTGTGCTCTGTCTTACTGTTCCAAAAACATACATCCAGCAAAGTCTTGTAAAGGTTTTAATATTTCTAAATGTGTTCTTCCCGTTGAGCTTTTTAGGCAGCTAGGTGGTGCAGTGGATAGAGTGCTGGGCCTGGAGTCAGGAAAATCTGAGCTCAAATCTGGCCTCAGACACTTATTAGCTGTGTGACCCTGGGCAAGTCACTTAACCTCTGATTGCCTCAGTTTCCTCAACTGTAAAATGGGGATAACAACACCTACCTCCCAGGGTTGTTGTGAGGATCAAATATTTTTTAAAGTCATATATGTTCCTGGCACATAGTAGGCGCTATATAAATGCTCATTCCCTTCCCTTTTGACTTTATGATGCCAGTAAGTCTCTTGACATAGAGCTTTATGCTTTATGTGTCTTTCTTATCACCTTTGTCCATTGGTTCAATTTGACTTCTGGATTCAAGCTCAAAGCCATTAGTCTTTTTTCTTTGGGTAAATTTTTGGGGGGTGATGGGGTTCAGGGACTGGGGAGGACTACACCTGTAATTGAAGCAGTGAGGGAACTGAAGGAACTTTTGTTGAGGAACTTTCTCCAACAGTGAAGACTGGCGCCTCCCCTCAGGAGCTGCCATGGGAAAGTGACGTGCCCAGACTCCCATAGCTATTCTCTGTCAAGAGGCAGGACGGGAAACTCTGGTCTTCCTGACTGGGCCGGCTCTTTATCCACTATGACATGTTTCGCCTCTCTGACAACCATTAAGACTATCAATCTCATTTCCATGTTTTTCAATGAAGTTCAGATGCAAATACTCTTGGGCCAAGTCTCTACCTTGCTATTATTCTTTTGATATTTAATGTTCTGCAGACTTGTATGAGTAGGTACAATGACTATTGTAATTGAATAAGAGTATTGGGATGTAAACTCATCTTAATGTAGGCTCACTGAAAACATCTTTGGAAAATTTCCAAAGTAACATTGAACTTATATATTTCAAAAGAAAAGTAAGCTGTACATTATACTGTTTCATGTAAAATCCTCTCTTTTTATTCTTCTGTATATATATGGAAGTTGCCTTTTTCATTTGTTTAAGTTCAGAATAAAAATTAAAAAAAAAAAAAACTCCAGTAGAGAACAGGAAAATGGGGATATGTATCTCATCCTTTTCCCACATGATTTTGATTTCTTCCACTGTGTCTATTTTTAAAAGTTTTTCATTCCATGTAACTTGGAGGTTATGGGCGTTTTGTATGGTGACATCTATTAAAAGTGTTCTTAAATTTTTATGGATCAATGTTCAGGAAATTGTGGGCAAAAGTTCTGTCTGTTAAAGTGGTCCAGGTCTAGTAGTTGGGTTTTTTTAAATTATCAGATATTTTAAGGTCTATATTTATAATACATTGGTTTGTCTTCCATTAGTTTATGAAAATTAATGAGCTGATGTATAATTATTGCTACCAGGTCATGTCTTCCTATGTATTCAGTAGGAGCAAAATTTTTGCAGCCTAAAGTAATGGGTTGCACTTTCTTCTATTTTCTGGCATCATGTAAAATGACTAAAGTCCATATGTAATTTCTAGTGGCCATGAACCAGTCTGGAATTGCTAGCATAAATTTCTCTTTTTTTTTTTTTTTTAACAAATCTGCATGACTCAGCCCTTTGACTGACGTGCTTCACTTTGGGCATATGAGTAGTCTGGTGATCATGGAGGGCCTTTGGATTCCACTCTTGGGCCTCAACCATTCTACGGTGGCATGACAATTGCTAGCACTGCACTTGACTAGCTTCCCTTCGGGTGCAAGCTTGATATCCCATCTTCTTGAACAGCAACAATTACATATCTACTTTCAAAAGGTGATAATGCCAGAGACTGTATATATCTTGTTTGTACATAGGTTTTTTTGCATTTTGTCTCCCCCATTAGACTGTGAGCTCTTTGAGAGCAGGAACTTCTGGGGGAGTGGGGGAACTTTCTTTGTATCTCCATTGCTTAGCTCAGTGCCTGGCAGTTACTAGGCATTTAATAAATGCTTGTTGACTTGACTTCTCAGAATATAGGCAAATTATGTGTTGATGTACTTTTTACAAAAACATTCTCGTCTTAGTTTCTTTTTTCTTTTTTGTTAAGACTATAAACACTTGAAAGCCATGTATTGGCTGAGAAAAAGTATTCCCCCCCCCCAAAAAAAAATTCCCAGAAGTTTAAATAACAACTTGCCAGTTCAACAATGACTAAAAAAGCCTTCTGAAAGTATCATAACATTTATCTTGTCTTTGCTAATGATGGTTAAAAGACTCAGTCTGTTCTCACATTCGTGGCTCATTCACATACTGCAAACATAAAACAGGTCCAAAAACAGAGAACTTAAGTATTTGATGTTCATGTAGATAATTGTTGCTTTTTCAAAGCATGACACCAACAAAATAGTTTTTAAAGAATAATTTATGTAAAATAAGGCATTCATCAAATAAGCAGTTTAAGTCTATTATGATTCTGCTAAGCCTTAAACCTATTATTTTGCCTATGTAGAACTGAATTAAGGATTCAAAGTTAAAAAAAGAGAATCCTAAGAAAAGATCTGACTCATCATTTGATGTGGATGGTGTATATGACTCCAAAAAACACATACAAATTTTATCTTTTGGAATCTCTCCATCAGTAAACATGACACTGATTGCAGATTTTCAAAGCACTACTGAAGAACTGTGATTTCATTTGGTCCTAATGAAACGTATAATATCCCCATTTTACAGTTGAAGAAACAAACCAATAAGTTAACTGGTTTGCCTGGCGTTATAAAGCTAAATTTAAAGTCAAGCCTTTCTGACACTGAATCCAGTCTTTTATGTACTTTTCTGCCTCCATAGCAAACTGCTCATGATATCAAATGATCATTTGAACTTGATAAGTATAAAATTCTCTTTTTCAAGGAAAGGTAGAGACTGATGGTTTTCATGATGGAGTTTGGATGTTAATTGGACCATTGGATAAAGATGATAATTATAAGTATCTTGTTATCCTACAGGCAAGATACAAAGAAAGCTGAGGCTTGTATGCCAAGACACTCCCTGGCCTCCAGAAATGAAAGCACTGTTGAAAAATCAGGGCTAGAGTTATTCACACCCACTGAGTCAATATACATTTTACATCCTATAAAATGGACCATGACCAGCTCATAATCTTCCAGCTTTAAAGAAAAAATGGATATATTTTTTGAGGTACCAAGTTTGAATAATTATAATTTCACAGCATTTAATTTTGATGTTGATGTTAAATTTTCATTACTCTAGTCCCTCATAATTTTCCTGGTTCTGTTATTTCACTTTGCACCTGTTCATATAAATCTTCTCCTGACTTGTAGCATTCTTTTAGCATGATAATGTTCCATTATATTTGTGGACCACAGTTTGTTTAACCATTCTCCAATTAATAGATTCTAGTTCTCTGCTATCACAAAAAGTGTTGCTTCCAGTGTTTGGGGTATATATGGCTCCTCATCTTTTCTTGGATGTGGTCCAAAGAAGACCAATCCAAGAACAGATTAGTGGTCTGCTGTTCTTAAATGTTTAATGTTTTATAGACATTCTTCAGGTGCATAAAATGACTTTTTTTGACACTGATAAGGGTTCTGTAAACACTGAAAGTAGCGTCAAGACAGTTCACTAAAAATAAATAATAATGAAGTGCATATAATTTAAATTTATTATTAATAGCAATAAATACTAAGCCAATTAATTTTTTAAACCCTCACCTTCCACCTTAGAACTAATACTCAATAGGTTTCTCAATTAGGAAGTGCCTGAAGTCAAATTTGAACCCTGGACCTCATTTCTGTAGGCCTGTCAGTCCACAGAGGCACTCAGCTGCCCCCTAAGCCAATTAACTTTAGAACCCTTGCTACACAGGAGCATTCCCATGACCCACTTCTGTTTTCTGTTATCCATTATGAGGCCTCTCATTGGTCAATATTGAAAGGTAGGAACATTGTGACCCTTTAGTTGGGTCAAGTTAATTTTTTTCATCTTCAGTGCCATCTGTAAAATGAGGATATTAATATCACATTACAGGATTGTGATGAAGATGAAATGAGGTAATATGTATAAAGTGCTTGGTAAATCTCAGTTTAAGTATTGCTCATTTTTAATGTTATTTTAGCTCACTGGGCCACTGTCTAAGCCACATGACTTGGCTCTTTAATGTGTCTCCTTGGCCAAGTTTTTTGCCTCAGTTTCCTCATCTTAAAAATAGGCATAATGACACTTAATCAATATACATCATAGAAGCTGCCGAAGCTTAAAGAAGCATATGAGTTGCTGTTCTTATATATATTAAGAATCTACAATATTTTTGCATGGAGAACTCTGGGTAGGAACTCTCTACCAACTTTTTATTGGGTGAGAATTACCAGAGAACACATAAAGGTTAAATTATTTACTAGAATCTCATAGCTAATAAATGTCAGAAGTGAGATTTGAACCCCAGATTTCCTTACTGCAATCTAGCTTTCTAGTCAAGGCCATGTTACCTATCATCATCATCAATCCACAGTAATGAGAAAATTTACCTTAAAAAGTTACATAGATTTTAAAATTAATCTACTTACAGAATTGCCAACAAACCAGTCTTTCTTCCCTAAATAAAGTTCCAAATCTTGGATTAACCCAGGAACATCGTTTTTGAGCAACTCATTAAACATCTGATCCTAGGAAAGTGAAGAAAACACAATTGTTAGAATCTAGTCCAATCTATAACTGAACAGAAATTTTGTCTCTATCAACCCCAACACCTGGTCATCCAGACCCCCTGTCTCTCTGTACATAGAAGTCTCCAAAAGAACAGTTCCATTCTAGTTTTGATAGCACTATTCAATCTAGGCCAAATCTAGCTCATTGCAACTTCTACCTATTTCTCCCGTAGGTCTCCCCTCTGGGGCTAATTAGACGCTTTTTCACAGTACAGCCCTACTTGAAGATATCTGTCATCCTTTAAGCCATCTTTTCTCCAGGACTAACATTGTCAGCTTCTCTGCAGCTATTCTGATGTGGCATGGTTCTCAGTCCAGTTTAGCCTTTGATCACAATCCAATTTAGAGCCCCAAACTGAAGCCCAGATGTAGTCTGTCTAGGATGGAGTGTGATGAAATGGCATCTCCCTGTATTGAGGCACAATATTTCTATTTTTACACATGAAGACCTTAATAATTCCAGGACATTTGGGGAGGTTATCATAACAATCTGTTGATCCACATTGAATTTGTAGCTCATCAAAACCCAAAGTTTTTCCATGCTGTTAACACTATATAATCTTTTTTCCCCAATCCCAACCAACACCAGTCACAAGAAATGCCAGATTCCTCCCCTGCTTGCTTTCTGGGCTTGGGCAGTGACGGACCATTGGCTATTGCCACTCCATTCCCTCAATCGCCACAGGAAATTCAATATTAGCCTTGTTTAGTGAAGACTAAAGATAAGATATTCTGTCCTTGGTTTCTATTTTTTTCCCCCCAATCTTTTATTATGGAAAGTTCATTGGATTTAGAGTCAAAGAACCTTAATTCAAATTTTGACTCTATCAGTGTGTAATTACAAACAAATCACTAATCTCTGGGCTTTAGTCTCATATGAAAAATGACGGGATTGAACTAGATAATGGGGCAGCGAGGTAGCACAATGGATAGAGTGCCAAGCCTGGATTTGGCAGGTCCTGAGGATAAATATTGCCTCAGATGTTTCCTGGCTATGTAACCTTGTCCCTGTCACTTAACCCCCATTGGCTAGCCTTTACTGCTCTTCTGCCTTAAGGATAATTGTTTAATATCAATTCTAAAACAGAAGATAAGGATTTTTTTTTAAAATATTGAATTAGAAAAGTTCTAAGTTCTCTTCCAGCTTCAAATCAATGTTCTCATATTCTTCTCATCTTTTTGGTGCTCACTGAAACCTGGATTACCCCAAAAAACACTGACACCTCTTGACAACCACTCCAAGACCAATAGCTCCTTCTTTTAAGTCCCTTGACGCAAAGGGCTAGCTAGCACCTGCTCCCTTCTTTCCAATGCATCTTTCAGACCCTCTGACACAATCACCCAGCAATCATCTTGTAAGTTCTCTCTTCCTTTACAAATTCTTAAAGCTGTCATCTGTGTACCACTCTAATCTCCAATAAATTCACTATCAGGCACAGTCATTTTCTGTATCTCAATCCTAGCTCCCTTCAAACACTGAACAACCATCCTCCCTATCCTCATCCTCCTCAAGACCTATCACCACTATCTCTAGTGTTTCTGAATCATGAACTGATGTGAACCAAAACCAAAACTTTTAAATACCACCCATATATGGGGAGATGAGAGAGAGAGAGAGAGAGAGAAGAGAGAGAGAGAGAGAGAGAGAGAGAGAGAGAGAGAGAGAGAGAGNGATTTTCCCATCTCTCCTTCAAAGTCAGATTTAGCAAGCATTTGGGTGGCTAGTTAATATCTAACGTTCCCTCTCTCTGTGGCACTCTGTGCAGCGAATTACACTTTGAATTGTTTAGTCTCACTATTCAAAATTATATCATAAAACCCATTATCTTTGCTTATCCATTTCTTTTTTTAACACTAAATCGTCTGCATTTAGTAAAGCACTCAGCAACTTTGTATCAGACCTTGGATATTAGTTGTCTTCATATATTACTTTGTGATGTTATAAAGTCTCTTCTCTCAAGGCAGAGAAAGTTACTTTTCAAGTTATGAGATAAGGACTTTGCCACTTGGGGAGATAATTCGCAATAATCTAATCTTTAATTCCTTTAAGGAAGGGAAGAATAAAAAGAAACTTCATTTGTCTAAAAGCTAGAATTGTGTTCTATGGCCCAGTCAAACTGGCCTCGACATTCCTCACATGCAACATTCTATCTCCATGTCCAGACTTTTGCCAAGGAGATGCTCTTGTCTCATCCCTGCTTCTCAGAATCTCTAGGTTTCCTGAAAGCTCCGCTCAAGCACCACCTTCTACATGAGAATGGAGAATCTTTTCTGATTCCTCTCAGCTGCTGAGACTGCGTGCATATGTGCGTACGTGTCTTATATATGTTCTATTCTTATGGGGGGGGGTGCGTAATTGTTTCCTTAAACAGAATGTGTAAATTCTTTGAAAAAGATGAAATAATTCATTTTTGTCTTTATATCCTCTGCTTGGCAAATACAAGGTACTTGATAAATGGCTGTTGACTGATTGAATGGATGGATGTTAGAGCTGGAAAGTACACAGTCAACAATATAATATTTACAATCCTCTCATTTTAGGGAGGCCACTGAGGCTCAGAAAAGGGAAGTAAAGTTGCAAAGGAAGTTTAACAATATACCAACTTTTTTCAAGGACCCCTTGGCATTAGGAAAGTTTTTGTTTTGTTTCCTTTTCTGTCTTTAAAAATTAGGACTGCAATTTTGCAGCCAATTTTTGGTTTATGAAATCTGATTAAGAAAAGACATTGATCCACCTGGAGTCAAATATCTTAAATTCGTATATAGTTGGTAGTCTCGGGAAGCAATTGTAAGAGGGATATTTTCATAATCTGTTGAAATATAGCACTTTTTACATCAGCCCTTTTAAAAACATGAAGGCAACGAAGTCTACAATGATTAACTAGTAACTTCTTTCACTCTCCTGAAACTTAGTGGTAAAGTTTGTTTGAACCATAAGGTGGCAGCAATGCAACCCCAAAATAATAGAAAAAAAAATTGATAGAAAATGATTTTTCTTTTTTTCTTTTTCATAGCTGAGCAAGGGTAACATATTAGCAATAGTTGAGATAGATGTGGGCAAAATAATCATCAACAAAAATAGCTGAAGTGACTCTGGGTTCCAGAAACTTGGGGATAAAGATATATTTTCAGAAAAATGAACATTGATTGATATTCTATACAGTTAATAAAGTCCTTCTCTTTTCTTCTCCAAACTCTTAGTGATAATCAGAGCTAATGGGTTCTGAGCTTTTCTAGTCATTTGATTCATTGAATGTTAGAGCTGGAAGAGAAGTCAAGACCATACAGTATCCAGATCATTCTAATGATCAATTAAAAAAAAATGTTTGAGGTCAAGGTACTATTTCTGTTTTGCCCCACCTTTTTTTAAGCCTTACCTTCCATCTTAAAATCTATGTATTTTTTCTAAGACAGAAGAGTGGTAAGGGCTAAACAATGGGAGTTAAGTGACTTGCCCAGGGTCACACAGCTAGGAAGTGTCTGAGGTCAGATTTGAACCCAGGACCCACTTAGTTGCCCCCTCTGTTCTGTCTTTATGAGCATAGTACCTACAGAGTAGATGTTTAATCATTGCTTGTTGATAAATATTTAGTAAATTGACTGACCTAGCAGCAATATTTTCCAACATTTCTCTAACTCCATTTTTAATGCAATTAAAAGCAATAAACTTGGCTTGTATTATTTAATAGCAGCTCTGCTATAGGAGTAGCAATCATTTAATGCTCAGCTGTCTTTACTCATATGGTAATATTCCTTTGGTTGTGAATTATTTTGTTACTTATGTTTTTGTCTGTAGTTGTGCTTTTTCTCCATTTCTGTCATCAGGGCTACTTGTAGAACAAATATTCTGTCTGCATTGGATGATTCTCTACTCTCTACCCATAGGAATATTTCAAATGCCCCTCTTTTATCGATGATTAGGGACAGACTTGCAGAGTATGCCACCTTGGGTTACATCTTAGCTTCCATTGTTCTTTGGAAAATATTATTCCATTACTTTCTGAGGTTTCTGAAGGTTGCAGAATAGTCTTACTTTACTCAAATTTCCTTTCCTTAACGTTGGAGGTCTTTTTCTTTGTAATTTGTAGAATTTATTGTCATTTGAATTGTTAAATTTAACAAACGTGACTTGATATTCTTTATTTTTCCCCCCTCTGGTGGTGGTCTATGAATTCTTTTAACTGACACTTTGTATTCTGTATTCAGAAGTTCTAGGCAATTTGCTTGCATTGTTTCTTCTGTTATGGCATTTATTATTTGTTGCATTATGGTTTTTGACTTGTCATGTTGTTCTTGGAAGGCCTGTGATCCTTAAGTCATCTCTATACATCTTATCTTTAAGGCCCTATATTTTTGTTTGCTTAGTTATCTTGGGTTCTTTTAAGACTGTTACTTTTTGTTTCTCCCCTTCCAGGTTGCCCCTAACTTCTATGCATTTACATGGCCAATCAGCTCTCCATTTTCATTTCTTTGGTGGATCTTGCTACTATGGAGACAAGTGTTTTTCTTCTGCCAATTATTTCTGTTCTGCTTCCATAATTCATATTTCTTTCTTGAACCATTTGGAAACATCCTAGTGTGGTTCCATGCTTTGGGGGACCTTTAGTGAATTTGTTTCATGAGGTATTGATTTATTCTCCTTTATCTTGAAATATGTATTTGGAAATGTTTCAACTTGTTTAAATGTCCGACAGGACATCTTCCTTTCTCCTTTAGATCTTCCCACTGATTTATCTGCTCATGCTCAAGGCTTTTGAGATGTCCCTCAAAGATGTCTCGCAGCCTTCTCCAGTGCTGGAGGGTTCACTTTCGTTAGCCTCATTTCCAGATTTCTGGGGAGATAGAACTAGCTCCCACCTATATGTCAGTAGCTTTTCCTCCCTTCCTGGTACAGCCCCACATTCCCTGGTTCAACTGCCATAGATCCTTCCGTTCTCATTCATTTACCAACTCTGACAGTGGGGCAGAGGGAGAAAATTGCATTTTGTTACTTGTTGCAGATGAATGAGGGGCTGAGGTCAGGAACAGGCTGTGCTGGCAGAGACCCTGATGATAGCAAGGAAAATGTTGAGAGGATTCCAAAGCTCAAGCCTTTGGGTCAGGTTATGCTGCCATTCCAGTGTATGAGGAATGGTGGGAAAGAGTCAAGTGAGTGTCTTAGTGATCAATCTTTTCTGGTATTAAATCATCAAGTAGTTAATTCAACTTCTTGTTGGGTTGGTTGATGGAGATGGTTTCAATTGCTTGGCTTCTTGTACACATTTCTTATTTTGAGTAGTTTCGAAAGTTTGAGAGGATAGGAGAAAATGTCTAGTCTTTCATTTTATTGATCACATTACTCTCCCTCCTGATTGTACATTTCAAAGAATAATTTTCCCCTTCTTGAACTGTTGTGACTATCTCAGGGTGATGCCTTTTGAAGTTTTAAAAGTTAAAGAATTGCTGGTGTGTTCTGAACAGTTGTTAAATGACTAAGTAACTTCTTCTGGACTGCTGCCTCTTGGAGGGCAGGGTTAAGTCTTATTTAAACTTTTTAACTGTCCCAGAACCTAATAGTGTTCTGCATTATGAATACATGCCTGTTGTATTGCTAGAATGTATTGATCTAAATTCTTTCTCTTCATTTACACCAGTGGTTCCCAAACTTTTTTGGCCTACCGCCCCCTTTCCAGAAAAAAATATTACTTAGCGCCCCTGGAAATTAATTTTTAAAAATTTTAATAGCAATTAATAGGAAAGATGAATGTACCTGTGGCCATCACTGCTCTCCCCCCCCAGATCACAGCAGCACCCACCAGGGGGCAGTGGCGCCCACTTTGGGGATCACTGATTAAGATGAATAAATGATGATGAATAAAAATAGATGAATAAAAAACAAACAATGGATTTGGAGTGAGAAAACCTGGGTTCAAATTGCATCTCTTCTATTTACTATACCTGTGTGACATTGGGCAAGTAATTTAGTCTATTGGAGCTTCAATTCCTTTACCTATAAAAGGAAGAGTTGGATTTGATGATCCCTAATGTCCCATCTAGCTCTTATATATGATTTGATATTATAAAACATATCCTGCAGCAAATAACTATGGCCACAAGACTGAAGACTGTATTACATCAACTACATTAATATCAGTGATTCCCTATCCCACTCCCACTCTCTACAGGCTGAGGACTTCATTTCTTGCTTTACTGAGAAAACTGAAGTCATTTACCATGAGCTCTCACTTTCCCTCTTCTCTTCCTCTACCCTTGTCATAATTCCTCTTCTTTTCAGTCTCCAGTCTCCAATAAGGTGGTCCTTATTCTTGCTAAAATAACTTCCTCTACCTTAACTCTCAATTCCCTCCTTTCTTCTCTCTCTCTCTCTCTCTCTCTCTCTCTCTCTCTCTCTCTCTCTCTCTCTCTCTGTCTGTCTCTCTCTCTCCCCCCTCTCACTTCCAATTACTCCCTATGTATTCATCTTTATTCCTCCCCTATAAAACTTTTACTAGATCCTACCACTTCTTCAAGCTACCTTCTTCCTTTCTCAGGTAAACACCTAGGGGGAAAAACCATCTTAGCACCTCCACTTCCTCTCCATTCATTCATTCAACCCTTTGAAATATGATTTCTTACTGCATCATTCAGCTAAACTACTCTCTCCAAAGTCAGTCTTCATTCTTCTCAATCTTTCTGAAGACTTTGACACTGTCAAACATCTTCTCTTTGATGTTCTCGTCTCTGCTGGTTTTAAATACATTGTTCTCTTTTGGTTCTGCTGATTTTCAATATCTTTTGCTGGGTCTTCACCCAGGTCATGTTTGCTTACAATGTGCGTCCCATACAGGCCTGTTCCTAGGCTTTTTTCTTTTTTTTTCCTTTGTACTCTTTCACTTGGTAATCTCATCAGCTCACATGGATTCAGTTATCAGATCTGTGCAAAAGATTCTCAGACCTATTTGTTCAACCCTAATCTTCTGCTGACTTCTAATCTTGCATTTCCAGCTTCCTATTATAAACTGTCTACTCTTATTATTAGAAACTTAGAGAGGCTACACAAAACCATTGGAATCTTGTTTCATGACTATTGCTAAAAATAAATGGATCAGGGGCAGCTGGGTAGCTCAGTGGATTGAGAGTTAGACCTAGAGGTGCAGAAGGACAATTTTTCCCTTCTTTTGGGGATTTTAGCAATGCAGAGCAGAATATTGTTGGGTGGAGAGACTTTGAGAACTTCCACATTAATAGCGAACCTACCTTGGGCCATCTGCACAAAATTAGGATCATGCAATATCAAGGTGCATTGGTCAGCACCTTTCCTTTTGGCCCTCCCTTCAGTTGACCTCTTTCCCCTATATAACAGATCTTGTGAGAGACTTCATCAGTTACTTAAAACATTCAAAAATGCTATTAAATGTTAAAATACTATCAAAATATTTTAAAACCACTGATTTCCCTTTCAGATTGCATTGTTGATCTCTTTGATCTGTCTTTCCTATCATACTTCCTACATATACTTGTGGAAGCCACAGTTCCTGAAATTGTTTTTACTGATGATACACAGACTCAACAATGGGCTTTGTGCTTGGCAGTCTTGCTGATGGGTGTGATGGGTGTGATGGGTCCAATCCTATTATTTTTTTATTTTAAAACCCTTACCTTCCATCTTAGAGTCAATACTGCTCCAAGGCAGAAGAGTGGTATGGGCTAGGCAATGGGAATTAAGTGACTTGCCTATGGTCACACAGCTGGGAAGTGTCCGAGGCCAGATTTGAACCTAGGACCTCCCATTTCTAAGCCTGGCCCTCAATTCACTGAGCTACCCAGCTGCCTCCTAAATTCCCTCTTAATACTTTTGAAGAATTCAAAATATGGTGAATGTTCACAATGATTGGGAATTGATAGGTCTAAATAAATTTCATCACCTCATTTATTATGTAACTGAGGGTGGGAATAGCATGGTTTCTGTGCCAGAGAGCTAGTGTTTGTTGGTAAATGGAAAGATAAGAGCATAAGTAACTATAGATTATTGTGAAGAGCAATTCACTTCACCTCTTTCTAGGACCCATTTTTCTCAACTGTAAAATGAGGTTGGCTTAGAGAGAGACTAGATGATTCCTACAGTTTTTTCCTTCTCAAAGTACTTTGACAACCGTAGTTGCTTAACTTTCACTCTTCCACATCTAACTTGGACACATGAACCTAATACGTTAAAACGCTCATTTATGTATTTGTCATCAAATATATACATATACTTAATATATGTATGTATGTATGTGTGTAAATGTAAATTATCCTTGTGTAGCCGGATACCTAGATTTGTGATTTCATTAGTCTAGAGCAGTGATTCCCAAAGTGGGCGCTACCACCCCCTGGTGGGTGCTGCAGCGATCCAGGGGAGTGTGGTGATGGCCACACTTTTTTTGTATTACATTCTATTCTGAGTTCAATAAATAGTATCATAATTTCCAGGGGGTGCTAAGTAATATTTTTTCTGGAAAGGGGGCGGTACGCCAAAAAAGTTTGGGAACCACTGCTCTAGACTCTGGAGGATTCCCAGTGACTTGCCCAGGGCTATGTAGGCAGTATATATCAGAGATAGAATCTGAAACCAGTTCTTCCTAAATCAGAGGCTACCCCCTATGTACTATAGCATGCTTCCTATATTTAGTGAATATTTTTATTTGCAATTGATGACATTACTTTGATATCTTTGTTTTTCTCTGCCCAAGGAAACCTTGACATGAAGTCATCCAGCGTATCTATGATGGCATCAACTTGACATTGTTCCAACTCTGTCTTCCCCGCCAGACCTACAAAACAGAGGAAACTGGCTATAGTTCCAGAAAAGCAACTGTTATAATTTATTCTTTTGAGGAAATGGATATATTGCACATTTACAAAATTTTTCAATGGTGCCTCTGTCTAGATTCCGAGAGTTTAATATAATTTGCATGCATATTGGGAGTAGGGGATAAGGAGTGAGCTTTAAAAGAAAATTTCCTGTATTCTTGGTTGGGCAGAAAAAAGCAAGCTATCATTACTAGTCCTAAAAGCTTTTTTACTTTGAGGCTAATTTATCATGAATCAGTCATTAGAATACCTCTACAGACTGTCCCTACTTCTTTAGAATGGAGATTCTTGACCTATTTATCCATGGATAGATTTCAGGGGCTCTGTGAACTTTTTTCATTAACCTTTGGTTTCTTTTGCAGTCTTATATATCACACTCAAATGCATTATTCTGAGAAGGGCTCCATTGGTTTCACCAGCCTGCCAAAGGGTTCCATTATGCAAAACAAAAAGCTAATTACTCTTGAGTTAGAGCATAAATGGCAACCTTTTGGCCATGATTGAAAAACAAACATTCCATGCTCAGGGTTGGTTGGTCCAGTGAAATTCTTCCCACTCTCTGGAAGTAAGATCTTCATTCCTAGTCTTGCATTTATCTTCCCTGGAGAACTACTTATTGCTTCAAAGTCTATATTAGATAGTCTATAATCTACAGGAGTCATTCCCCTTTTCACTCCTTTTACACTCAAAAAGGTAGATGATGAGGAGCCCTCCTACGAGAGGTGCTAGTATATAACCCCTATATACACCTGTAAACTTAAAAAATCTATGCCCTACTAACTTTCTTCCACTAGTCCTGGTTCTGCCTCTTAAACCATACCAAAGCCTAATTCCTTTCCACAAAATTCCCTTCCACAAAAAATCTTTTAAGAACAGTTATAATGATTTCCTTTCCCAAAAGTATTCTCTAGAACCTGTTTCTCAAATCATTGTCATTTGCACTGCACACATAATACCACACAATTTGGGGCAATGGCCAGATCCTGGTAAAACTGTCTTGGCAGAAGGGCTAACCCAGGTTGAGGGTAATTGATGGGCCACAAACCCACTGATGAGTTAGAAAGGCGTCTTCCCCAATCACGTAAAGACTTTACCCGATGATGAGAATAATTTGTTCCCACAGCCATGAAGGCACTGTGGAGTACCTAGAGCTTGGTCACTGCATGCTGGGCCATCACCAGCCATCCTAACTTTTGTCTCGCCCCTGGATTTGGATGACTATGGAAGAGGGAATGAGGACTGACAACTTCGTGCAACTCAGCCTCACTTAAAACCAATTCACTGGCCAAGTCGAGATGTCATCCTGGTGATGTCATTGTTCATCTTCAAAAACGAAGTACAGGGGGCAGCTGGGTAGCTCAGTGCATTGAGAGCCAGGCCTAGAGACGGGAGGTCCTAGGTTCAAATCCGTCCTCAGACACTTTCCCAGCTGTGTGACCCTGAGCAAGTCACTTGACCCCCATTGCCCAAAACACAGAAGTTAAGGGTTTAAAAATAAATAAAATTAAAATAAAAAACATTAAAAAACATTAAAAAAAAAACGAAGTACAAACAACAACACTAATAATAAATACATTGCCAGCTTCTTTAGTGCTTCTTAAGACTTCGACAACCACCACCCCCAATTTCCATTCCCATTTCTGGCTTGATCTTGAACAATTTTTTAAACTTTCTTTGAAATCCTAACTACCTTAACCTCGAATCTTCCTCCTTTGGCGTTCTACATTCTTATGCTTTTCCTTCTTCGGACTGAATCAGTGTTTCTTAGAGTGTTCCTGTTTAAACTTGCATCCTTCTCCAGTTTCTCAAGTCCTCCTAAATATTACCTCTTAAATTCGATCTCTGGTCTTCTTTACACATCCCAAACCTTCTGCACCACATCCACAGATTCCTCCCTGATTCATTTCAAATACTTCTTTTTCCTATTCCCCTCTCTGCTAGAGGCTGAGAATAGAATGATTATGCTGTTTCCCCTTTCTGGTGACTCATATAATAAGCTCAAATGATACTGCCAGAAAAGACCTAGAAAATATTTACTGACATTGTAAAATTGTGAGCCATAAACTAAAGCCTTTCGGGGAGATGCTAGTGTTTTCCTTAATATGGTCCATTAAATACAAAGGATTTGGAAAATAAAAGGCAGATTTTTGGAAGTAAATAGTTAAACAGCTGGTAGACGAAAAAAAGGTTTTGATTTCTATACCAATGCTCAAAATATAGAATTATAGGCCCCTGACTAGGGATGAAAAGGAGCTAACAAGGACAAGGAGGAATCTGTTTGTTTACAATATTGCAAATCCTTTTTTTCTTTTTAAATAAAAGACTTTGAACTAAAATGTAAAGGAAAGGGAGAAAATTGTCTATTTGTATCTACTAAACTACATTTTCCAGAGAAAAGCCATCATGTGAAGAAGGGGGGCAGGGAGGAAGCCACGGGGTAACCAGGTGGCTCACTGGATTGGGAGCCAGGCCCAGAGACAGCAGATCCTGGGTTCAAATCTGGTCTCAGACACTTCCTAGCTGTGTGATCTTGGGCAAGTCATTTAACACCCACCCACCACCATTGCCTAGCCCTTACCACTCTTCTGTCTTAGAATCAACACACAGTATTGATTCTAAGATGGAAGGTAAGAGTTTAAAAACAAACAAACAAACAAAACCAAATGAAGAATGGCAGTTAGGACTCTATAGATATTCAGAGGAGATAGAATCCAAAAAACAAAGAGAAAGCAATAAAAACTACAGGTCTTAAATGACTATGTACAAATGCACTAAATATGGCCATTTCCTGCTCTTGGTGAATTCTTATGAACAAGTATAGATGGAGTGGAATTCATATTATGATCAAAAGATTGTAAGGGGGCAGCTGGGTAGCCCAGTGGATTGAGAGTCAGGCCTAGAGACTGGAGGTCCTAGGTTCAAGTCTGGCCTCAGACACTTCCCAGCTGTGTGACCCTGGGCAAGTCACTTGACCCCCATTGCCTAGCCATTACCAGTCTTCTGCCTTGGAGCCAATATACAGTACTGACTCCAAGACGGAAGGTAAGGGTTTAAAAAATTAAATTTAATTTAATTTTTAAAAACTGTAAGATCCTTAACATCAGGTACTTAATGATCTTTGTAATCTCCACTGTCCCAACAGTGTTTTAGGTGTAGGTGTGTTTAGAACATTTTCTTAGAAGATATAGATTTGGTATTCCTATTCAATATAGGACCTAAATGCTATTGTCCAGAACCAGCGGACACAAAATATCTATAATGGCAAAAATCTTAAATGCATTACCTGCTTCTCTAGCCAAAAACCTTCCTATGGCGAGACTCTGGTGAAGGGAAACTCCGTCCACTTCTAAAATTGGAATTTTGCCAAATGGAATAGCTTGAAATAAAACAAAATGCATCAATAGTTAATATACAAAATGGAAGTACAATATGTTGGGTTTTTTTTTTTCAGATGACTCATGGAGATTTTTTCCACTACAAGTCAGTATGGGTAAGAGGGAAAACTCAGAGATTTTTAGACCTGATCTCAAAGCATCATTTTTGTGCCAGTAAAAGGGACCAAGTACCATTCTTGTACCACTTACTACCTCATGAAACAGCCTTGTAGCAATTAAAAAAATAACTATCTGTTAACTACCTACTTTTTGCCAGGGTTGGCTTTACTAAGACAAAAATGAATTCGTTCCTTGCCTTTTATGAGCTTATGTTCTACTAGGGAGCTATTATAAATATTGAGAATGGCAAGAAAGGTCATTTTGATCTGGGCAATTACTGGGATCATGAATGGAAGCACAGAGCAGCTGACTTTCAGCTCCTTTCCAGCAGCAGTGGTAAAACTGATTGGATGATCAACAAGCAGCCAAATGTAGTTGTCCATTTATTTAGGAACATTATGTCAGGTAAAGGATTCAATTTCAAGCGTACCAATACTTATGCAGACTATTTTGTTTTATTGTTTCACTTATTCATTCATTCATATAAAAATGTGTTTGTTAAAGCTTTTTATTTATTTGCAGGATTTTTCTAGTAAACATATCTAGTAAACAGATAATACAGAAGAGTCTCTACTCCCAACTGCTGAAAATGGAGCAGGACAAACCACATCTCTCATTTCAGGGTAGCCATGGTTATAGTACACAGAGTAGTGTTGGAGTTAGGAAGAACTAAGTAAAACACCTACGTCAGAGAGTTCCAAACTTTGGGACCCCAGGCAAGCCATAGAATCTCTAGAAACTTTGATTTTCTCTTTTAAAAAGAGGGATTGGGGTGGGGGGTGGAGGACAGCTAAGTGGCTCTGTAGATTGAGAGCCAAGCCTAGAGATGGGAGGTCCTGTGTTCATAGGTAGCCTCGGGCACTTTCTAGCTGTGTGACCTTGGACAAGTCACTTAATTCCCATTGCCTGGCCCTTACTGCCTTGGAACTAATATACAGTATTGATTCTAAGACAGAAGATAAGGCTTTAAAAAAATGGGAGGATTAGACTAGTTGGACTCTACTCAGGCTCTAAATCTTGTATCCTACAATTCTCATAAGGCTTCAGGGCCAGGATAGATCACCTCCTTCCTCCTCCTCACTTGCTAAGACAAACTTCATACCTCTTTGCTTGACTGGAGTTCGGGATGT
Source organism: Gracilinanus agilis (assembly GCF_016433145.1). Classification (NCBI taxonomy): domain Eukaryota; kingdom Metazoa; phylum Chordata; class Mammalia; order Didelphimorphia; family Didelphidae; genus Gracilinanus; species Gracilinanus agilis. The sequence continues at coordinate 22,870,469 of NC_058135.1, forward strand.
CAAGCTCTGCTTTTTTGGCTGGAAAGTTCCCTTTCCTGCCTAAGGTCACACAGCTTGTAAGTGTCAGAAGCTAAATTTGAACTCAGATCTCCCAGACCCAGCATTCTGTCCACTGTGCCATCAGGATTTGGGCTTGGTTCTATTGATACTATTGATTATTTTTTATTAGTCATTTGGATATGGATATAATTTACAAATAACACAAAGCTGGGAGGAATTGCTAATGTTGAATGACAGTCAGGATCCAGAAGGATCTTGTTAGGCTAGAACATTGGGTCAAATGTGATGCAATGAAATGCTGTCAGAATAAATGTAAAATCCTAGCCTGTTAGCTCCAAAAATGAAAGATCAACTTTACAAGTACAAGATGGAGGAGATGTCATTAGTCAACAGTTTGTCTGAAAAAGGAGTGCAAGCTCAGTAAGAGCCAGCGGAACATCGTGGAAGACTAAAAGGCACACTGGGTCTTCATGATGACTTCCAGTACTGAGGAGTTGAGGTTCCCCTTGCACTTAGCACTTGTTAGACCTCATCTGGTGTGGGGTGCTCTTTTCTGGTCTTGAGAGTCGATGAAACAAGAATATCCAGAAGAGGGCAACCAGAACAGTGTTCATGACACAGAAAGATTGTCTGAGAGAACTCCCAATAATATTAGGCTGAAGAAGAAAAGCCGGGGAGGAGGGAACAGGAGAGTTGTATTTAAGTGTTTGAAGAGCTGTGGTGTGTCAGAGGGATTAGACTAGCTCTATTTGGTCCCAAAGGGCAGAACTAGGAGCAATGGAGGGTTGGGGATGGGAAGGAAGTTCCAAAGGAGCTGATTTAGACTTGGTTTCAGGAAGAGCTTGGAATGGGTCAAATGGGAATGGGAATGCCTTGAGAGGTAGCTCTTCCTTTTATTTACTCTTTAATCAGAGTCCAAATGGACACTTGTTTGATATTTTATTGAGGGGATTCCTTTCAGCTAGAGTTTTGAATTCCGGTTTTTAAATTTCGGACTCACTACACCTATAAAGCCTTTGTTTCTTTATCTGTAAAATAAGGATTTTATAACCATGAAAAAGGCAAGTAAAGCACTGAATAATGGAGAGTAAGTTGGCCTCACAGTCAAGAAGTTTTTCTTCTGGTCTATACTGGCTTGCCCTGGGCTCACTTAACCTCCCAGCGTTCTAGACAACTTTCAAAGACTTGCAGGTACCAATCTCCATTGCTAGAAGTAGATCCATATAACTAGAGAAATTTTACGCATGGCTCTAAAAATTAAAAGATGACATCTACATGAGATTGAGTATCAACTCCAGTAGAAAAATGGCATGTCAGAATAAGGGAAAGAGTTCTTTTAAAGTATTTTTCTTTGGAGGCAGCTGGGTAGCTCAGTGGATTGAGAGTCTGTCCAGAGAGGGAGGTCCTAGATTCAAATCTGGCCTCAGACACTTCCTGGCTGTTTGACCCTGGGCAAGTCACTCAACCCCCATTGCTTAGCCCTTACTACACTTCTGCCTTGGAACCAATAAAAAGTATTGATCCCAAGATGGAAAGTAAGGGTTTAAAAAATATATTTTATTTTTCTTTCTTGAAAAAAAACAAACAAACCTTACTTTATGTCTTATCATTGATACTAAATATCCATTCCAAGGCAGTAAGAGCTAGGCAACTGGGGTTCAGTGACTTGCCCAGGGTCACACAGCCAGGCAGTGTCTGACGCCAGAGTGGAACCCAGGACCTCTCATCTCCAGCCCTGGCTCTCTATCCACAGAGCCACCTAGAATCCCCAAAGACATTTTTTCAAATCCTTGATTCTTCAGGACTTGATGTACTTAATGGTATTTCTATCCTGCCATAATCTTAAACATTTGCATCCAAATCCATTCCAGTCCTCCAAAGAACCTCACAAAAGCAAGACTGTTTGAGCTGATAAACTGAATAATCAGCTCAGGCCATCTCTCAGAGGTTGGAAGGGACCTTTTACGGGTTTGCCATGTTCCCTTCTGAGATATGGGAAGAAGCCACTCTGCTTCTCCACGTAGACTGGAAATCATGCTCAAGAGGGGTCAGCGTCTTACTTGGTTTGACTGCAGGCCAGTCCGCTTGATTTATTCGATGGTCCTCATACTGTATGCCCAAATAGGCCAAAAGGTAGCGAATAATTTCTGCTCTTCCTCTCATGTTAAAATAAATGAGTTTGTAGTGAGGCATGGTACAGTTCTGAGAAAGAAGAATAGGAAAAGGTTATTTAAACAGTATTCTAGAGAAAAATCATCAACGCCCACGAGGCAACAATACACTTGACTAATCATCTTATGGGCTCCTTATTATAGCCAAGATGAAATAGGAACTCCGGCCCTTAAAGTCCTTCCTAACTTGGTACCTTTCCAGATTTCTTACATGCTTCACTCCCCTCAATATAACTTCTTTAAAAAAAAAAATTTTTTTTTAAACCCTTACCTTCCGTCTTGGAATCAATACTGTGTATTGACTCCAAGGCAGAAGAGTGGCAAGGGTAGGCAATGGGGGTCAAGTGACTTGCCCAGGGTCACACAGCTGGGAAGTGTCTGAGGCCAGATTTGAACCCAGGACCTCCCGTCTCTAGGCCTGGCTCTCAATCCACTGAGCTACCCAGCTGCCTCCTCAATATAACTTCTTATCAAGGCACGCTGGCTAGCTTGTCATTCCTCTAACTTCTCCTCCATTTCTTGGTCTCCCTGATGTCCCTCAACATTCAGCTTAAATCCTGCCTTCCGAAGGTCTCTCCCATCCCTTCAGCTGCTAGTGCCTCCCCTTCTCAGATAACCTCTATATTTTGTACGTACAGTTCTTTATATGTTGTCTATCTCATTCGATTTGAGCTCCTTGAGGGAAGAGATGGCGTTTTCCTTTTCTTTGTATCCCCAGCATTTAATACAGGACCCGGCACATAGTAAGTGATCAATAAATGAATAACCAAACAACCTTTTTCCTCTATCCCCTTTTCTCTAGTCATGTGGCTACCCCAGTTTACACCCCCTTCTCCCCCACCACTTGCATGCAAAATCAAAATATCATCCTTGATTCTCTCCATACCTCCCACCCCCATCCAATGTATTGCTCAGATCTCTCATCTAGACTTCCCTTCATCTCCTCCAACACTGCCAGCATCCTGGCATGGAGCCCTCAACACCTCATCCAGGGATTCTGACAAGAGCTAGCTGGTGGGTCTCTTGGGAGGAAGGTAAATTCCATCTTTTGAACTAAGGCAGCGTGAGAAGTTGAATTCTTGTCACACTCATTCAGATTGTAAAATTTCATATGAGCACCCCCACACGTACAAAGGTTTCTTTCTTCTTTTAATGTAGGAAGATGAAAATTAAAAGAATCCTTCTGCCTCTCTAGCTATGCCAGTCTAGCTAGGATCTGGGAAATAGTAGAAATGATAACTCACATGAACTTCCTTTTATTCCTCATTTTGTCATTTGACCTAATAGACAGTGGTTTTAGGGACCCCATTCCATGATGCTGTTACCATTCCATTCCTTCGATCACCACTGCCATCCCGACAAAAACAGCCTATTCCAGTGGAGCTAGTTTGGTGTGGTAGCAGGAAGAGAAAAAGGAGCGGAGAGCCTCTCACGTGATTCATGCCCATCTTCCCCAGAGCATCCAGCTATACCATCACCATTGCTGAATTGACTCAAATTAGCTATGGTTAGTAATGGAGTCCAACTAGAGGATGAAGCTGGCTGTCCTAACAAGGAGGAGGGGTAGGAGTGAGTAGAATTCCTCCTCCTCCTCCCCGCCCCCCCGGGAGCAGTTGGTCCAGAAGGCAAAAACTGTTTAACTGAATCCCTTTTTTGTTCAAGTTATGGAGACTGTACAAGCTAGGTAAATTCTGGGTCAAAGTGGTAAATTGACAGGGTATAATCCCACTGAGGTTAACAACTCTCACTGCTTAAACTCTTCCCTAAACCCTAAGATAAAAGAGGTTCCAGGTTGTCTTCAACTACAGGTGACTTGCTCTCAGGGAAGAAGCTGCACCAGAGCTTATATGAATGGATCTTTCTTTGGTAAGGTATATGGATGGTGAGTATATCCTAGTATTACTTCACACAGGCCCAGGAGTTTAACAAGCAAAGGGATTTATTATTTTTAGGAAAACAGAATGAGGGGAAATGGTTTTAGGAACGAAAGGGAGGAAAGCTATTTAAAATCTTCAATGGACTTGTTGGCTACAAGGGGAATGTGTTTTGAACAACTTAACTTCTATCCCACTCACTAAGTAATCTTTCTCCTAATCTAATGTAACTAGGTTAAAGATGGAAAGGTAATCTTGCTTGAAGGTCTGTATAGAGATTACTTAAGATGCTACAATTGAGATATTCTTCCAGTAGCAAACCAGTAAAGTAAAAAAAAAAAAAACCCTTGAGGTCAGAGATGAGCTAACCAAAGAGTAATCTAACTCTTCCTCCAAGCCCTTGAACCCACAAGTGCCCCCCTAAGTAGGGTGACCTGGCCTTTTATACTCAGATTTCTAACTGCCCCAACTGCTCCCTTTCCTGGAGTTCTGGGAGGGGGGGACACTATGGAATTCTGTGAGGCAGCTTTGACCCCACTTAAGATCATGGATGTTACATCATCTAACTTAATATGGTATTTGGGGGCAGTTGGGTGGCTCAGTGCATGACAAGCTAGACCTGGAGACAGGAGGTCCTGGGTTCGAACACTTCCCAGCTGTGTGATCCTCTCTACCGAACCCTCTCTACCTAACCATTCTCATTCTTTTGCCTTAGTACCAATACAATAGCATCAATTCTAAGACAGAAGGTAGAGGCTTAAGCAAAAAAAAAATTTTAATGGTATTTTCCAGCCAGACCAAATATAAATGAATGGCCAAAACCATGTACTAAGTGAAGCATTAGCACTTGTTGGCATTTGAAAATGCGTTCTAGGAAAAATCTTTGTTATCGTATGACCCATCAGCACCTTAGAGGGTGACTTCATCCCACACTGGAAGGCTGGGAGGCATTTCAAGTCACTCATAAATACTGAACATAAATGCAGGTTATGGCGAAGATAAATGACAATGAAAAAGCAAATGATGATTCTGTAGGAAAAGAGAGAGTGATTGATGGGAAATAAACATCTCGGTTTATAGACACAGAAACACAATGGAGGCCAGCCATTCTGGGGAGTAAGTGCCGGGGGAGCAGGGTCTGAGTTGCATTTTTGCATGTGCAATGCCTAGCTCAAAAAGTGTATGTTCCTAAAGGACTTCTCTACTAGCAGCAATGCAAGGATCCAGAGCAAGGCTGAGGGACTTGTGAGAAAGAAAACTAGCCACATTCAGAGGAAGAACTGCGGGAGGAGACACTCAGAAGAAAAACAACTGCTTGAACACATGGGCTGATGGGGATATGATTGGGGATGTAGATGCTAAATGATAACTCTAGTCCAACTATCAATAATATGGAATTAGGTCTTGATCAATGATACATCTAAAACTCAGTGGAATTGTGCATCGACTAAGAGGGGTTGGAGGGTTTGGGGGAGAGGGAAAGAACATGAAACATGTAACAAGGGGAAAATATTCAAAATTTAAATTTAAAAAAAGTGTATGTTCCCCTGGGCAGAGGGGTAGAGGAGGGTGGGGAGGATGGATACTGCAGGAAGGGGATATTGAAGGGAGGGGAAAGCATTTGCCCAGATGGGAACATACAAAGCATTTTCTGAAGGGAATGTCCACTAATAATCAATCAATAAACATTTGTTGAACACCTACTATGTGCTAGGATAAAAAAGACAAAAAACCCAAATGTCTTTCCTTATCTAGGAGGTTCCCTTCCCTCAAGCATATTAAAGAGATGATTATGAAAAAGTTTCTTGGATGGGGCAGCTACATTTATGTATTTGTCATCAAATATGTACATATATCTAATATACGTGTGTGTGTGTGTATTTCTATATTATGCCTCTTGTAGCTGTGTACTTAGACTTGTGATTTCATTAGTATAGAGAATTCCCAGGGACTTGCCCAGGGCTATGCAGGCAGAATATGTCAGAGGTAGAATCTGAACCCAGGTCTTCCTGAATTCTGAGGCTACCCCTCTATCTCTTATGACATGCTCCCTATATGTAGCCCTCACCACTCTTCTGCCTTGGAACAAATACACAGAATTGATTCTAAGGCAGAAGGTAAGGGTCTTAAAAAAAAAAAAAAGAAAAAAGAAAGGGGTAGCTAAGCAGCTCAGTGGATTGAGAGCCCAGCTTAGAGATAGGAGGTTCTGGATTCAAATTTGACCTCAGACACTTCCTAGCTGTGATGCTGGGCAAGCTGCTTAATGCCCATTGCCTAGCCCTTAACCCTCTTTTACCTTAGAATCAATGCACAATGATTCTAAAATGGAAGGTAAAGGGGGCAGCCGGGTGGCTCAGTGGATTGAGAGCTGGGCCTAGAGACAGGAGGTCCTGAGTTCAAATTTGACCTCAGCTACTTCCTAGCTGTGTGACCCTGGTCAAGTCACTTGACCCCTATGCCCTAGCCCTTACCACTCTTCCGCCTTGGAACCAGTACACAGTGTTGATTCTAAGACAGAAGGTAAGGCTTTTTATAAAATAATAAAATAAATAAAATAAAATAAAATGGAAGGTAAGGGCTTAAGAAAAAAAAATCTTCTTGGAGGAGTTAGCGACTGATCCGAGCCAGAAAGCCTAATGGATATATATATAATTGCTACACAGTTAGTTACTGCTAAGTTTGTTTTTCATTTGAAAAAACTGGAATAACTCCCAGAAATATTCTAGTCCGATCTCACTAAGAATCCCTTCTAAAATGTACCTGACAAATGGTCATCTAGTGTTCTCTTAAAGAGCTTCAATGGGAGTTGAGGAGAGAAGCATCAACTCATGCTGGGACCTTTCCACTTTTGGATGGCTCTAAGGATTAAGTTTTCCCTAACATTTAGAATAAATCTGTTTCTTTTCTTTTCTTTTTTTAAAAATCCTTACCTCCCATTGGAGAATCAATACTGTGTATTGACTCCAAGGCAGAAGAGTGGTAAGAGCTAGGCAATGGGGGCTAAGTGACTTGCCCAGGGTCACACAGCTAGGAGGTATCTGAGGCCACATTTGACCCCAGGACCCCTCATTTCTCAATCCACTGAATCACCTAGCTGCCCCCCTAAACCGATTTCTTGCAAACCCATTTCTCCTTCTGGGATCAAGCAAGCCAAGTTAAATCCCTTCTCCATATGGCGGCCCTTCAGAATATTAATATAATACCTCGTCCCCTCCCCGCGGCCCCCACCCAACCTTTGCCATCCTGGATATGACTACTTCTCTAAAGCGTATTGTATATATTATACACACTTGTTCAATTCTTGAAAATGAAAAGGTTGAACTAGTCACATTTAAAAATTTTCCAGCTCTAACGTTCTATACTCCTGTACACACACACTCACACACAATACAGAAGAACATAAAAAATGTTTTTCAAACTGATGGTTATACGCCCAAAAAACAAAACAAAGCCCTCTTAACTTGGCTTAGAATCAATACTAAATATCTGCTCCAAGACAGAGAAGGGCGAAGGGCCCGGCGATTGTGCTTAAGAATTTGCCCAGAGTCATACAGCGGGGAGTGTGTGACGCCGCGTATGAACCCCGGCCCTTTAGCCACAAAGGCTCTCCATAGCTTTTATCCACAGCTGCCCCTCCCAATCACCTCGATGCAAATGAAACGCCATAAAGTTAAGAACAGCCTCCTTTAGTCCGGTCCTCCCAGGCTCTACACAGGCGCTGCATTCCCTCGTGCAGATCCCACCCCGTCTCCTGCTCTCCTGCTGTGCTAGTCTGGGTGCCGTGAATCTTCCCCGGAGGATCTCCTCGCACCACGCGGGAGTCTTTGTCTGCCTCGTTTAAAGTTTCACGTAAATCATTTCACCTAAGTCAAGAGATGGGCTTTGAAACTCCTCCCGCAGCGAGGCGCCCGTCCCGCTCTGACAGATGAAGGCTCTCTCAGTTTAATGGGGGTAACAGAGGACAAGCACAAATACGGTCTCTTCCTCAGAACATGCATCCTTGGGACAGTCGCAGCCTTCCTGCCCTTACTTGTAGCATCGTCCCTCCTGGGAGGCACATCTCCATTCTTGCTTCCTGTGGCTCCCCAGATGCCTGGCTGCGAGCATTTTCCCTCCTCGTGAGCGTATCCAAACGTGTTCTCAGAGTCCCAAACGAACAGGTGAAGGCCCGTGTTGTTAAGAACAATCACCAACACTAAGAAAACCCTCAGTGTGTCATAAGGTTCTTTGTTAAATGTTAACGGAGAGAGACCAGCATTCCAGCTGAGGATCTCCATGTCAGATCATTGGAAAGTATGGAATGCAAAGCATTCTTCATTCACACGAGAGTGTGCTGCACAACAACCCTTTAACGTAAATACTCCATGAATTCAATGAAATAATACATGAATGATCACTCCTCTTTCGAGAAGGGAAACTGAGGCGGAAAGGTAAGTGACTCCTGCAGGGTCACCTAGTGAGGGATCTGGAGAGAGATTTGACCCCAGAACTTTCTAACATCAGACTCAAAAGTCTCTCCATTATTCTACTCTGCCTTTCAAGGGTAATAAAAGATTGCTACTGAAGTGCATCACACTTTTAAAATATAGTCTATTGGGGGCAGCTGGGTAGCTCAGTGGATTGAGAGTCAGGCCTAGAGACAGGAGGTCCTAGGTTCAAATCCGGCCTCAGGCACTTCCCAGCTGTGTGACCCTGGGCAAGTCACTTGACCCCCATTGCCCACCCTCACCACTCTTCCACCTATAAGTCAATACACAGAAATTAAGGGTTTAAAATAAAAATAAATATATATAGTCTATTGCTAAAGTAACAGAACCAGGACCTGAAACCAGATCAAATTATCTTGACATACTTACAAGTGAAAGAAAAATTGGATGTTTCCCTAATGCTGTAACAGAAGTCCCCCCTCTCCCCCCCCACACCAATTTTTTGGTTAATATTTAAAACTGACTATTAAGATAAAGAAGCAGATGGGTGGCTCATTGGATGGAACACTGGGCTTTGAGTCAGGAAGACATGTTCCTCTCTGGCCTCAGACACTAGCTGTGTGACCCTGACAAGTCACTTAACCACTACATTAATCCACTGGAGAAGGAAATGGCAAACTCCTCCAGGATCTTTGCCAAAAACACTCTATGGCCAGCATTGGTGTGCCATGTCCCATGGAGTCACAAAGAACTTGGATATGACTGAACATCAAGAGCATCTTTGGTTAGAGCTTATGATAACAGAAAAATATAGTATAAGATATGATTCCTCTTTGGACTAACTGATCACTTCCAGAAAATAATTAAATGATTTAGACTTTTATTTTATTTTATTTTATTTTTAAACCCTTAACTTCTGTATACTGGCTTCTAGGTGGAAGAGTGGTAAGGGCTAGGCAATGGGGGTCAAGTGACTTGCCCAGGGTCACACAGCTGGGATGTGTTTGAGGTCGGATTTGAACCTAGGACCTCCTGTCTCTAGGCCTGGCTCTCAATCCACTGAGCTACCCAGCTGCCCCCCTGATTTAGACATTTTAAAACAAAACTGTAGAAATGTTATGAAGTCATTAAAATATCATATGGGCACTGTGGTTGATAAGGCCCTTAGGACGTGTTTAGATGGATGTATTCATTTTAATACCAAGGCTAGTGAATACTAGCCATTGAATCAGGCTGGAGAAAATCACAGAACCATACTGATTGGATTCACTACAAATTTATGTCACATAATCTCAACTGAGCTATCGCTGCAGCAAGGCAAAATCCTTTTATACTACACTAATCAATTCATAATCCCCTTCTGTTGAGCTATTTCAATATTTTTGTTAAAATATGGAAATTTGGAAATATGGAATATGAAAAAAACATTCCAATATTTTTAGCCATCCTCATGCCTCTCATGGCATCTCTCTCCACTAGCCTATCAGCTGAGAACTTTGCCTCATGCTTCACAGAAAAAACTGAGCCCATTTATCTAAAGTTTCCAGTTTTCCCTTTTGCTTCATCTCATCTCAATTAACTTTGTTCCCCGCCATCTTCACTCCTTTTTCACACAAAGAGGCGGGCAGCCCTTCTCCTTGCCAAGGCAAGCCCCTCTCCCTGTACCTTCGGTGCCTTTCCCTCCATCTTCTCTAGGAGATTGCTCCCTCTGTCATTCCCTTTCTCTCACTAATCTTCAGTCTTTTCCTATCAGTGTGTTGCTTCCCACTATCTACAAGCATCCTTTTAAAACTTCTCTCTTGTGTAAAACTAAAAGGGAATACTCCAAGTATTTTACATTTTAGAGGATTTAATAACAACCAAAGTGAGAGAAAAAAGGGTTTCTTCAGCCGAGGGAGCAGAGCAAAGAGCCAGAGACACAGAAGCCTGCCCGACTGGAGCCAAAGAAAAACCCCGCAGGGTGGGTTTCAGCAAATTCATAAACAAACCCAGGCTAGGGCAGAACACAGGGACGCCAAGACAAGGGAACCCTGGGAAGAGTAAAGAATGCT
>NC_058135.1:22882240-22940992 GCF_016433145.1 Gracilinanus agilis
AGGCAATGGGGGTCAAGTGACTTGCCCAGGGTCACACAGCTGGGAAGTGTCTGAGGCCGGATTTGAACCTAGGACCTCCCAACTCTAGGCCTGGCTCTCAATCCACTGAGCTACCCAGCTGCCCCCCTGATTTAGACATTTTAAAACAAAACTGTAGAAATGTTATGAAGTCATTAAAATATCATATGGGTTAAGGGCACTGTGGTTGATAAGGCCCTTAGGACGTGTTTAGATGGATGTATTCATTTCAATACCAATGCTAGTGAATACTAGCCATTGAATCAGGCTGGAGAAAATCACAGAACCATACTGATTGGATTCATTACAAATTTATGTCACATAATCTCAACTGAGCTATCGCTGCAGCAAGGCAAAATCCTTTTATACTACACTAATCAATTCATAATCCCCTTCTGTTGAGCTATTTCAATATTTTTGTTAAAATATGGAAATTTGGAAATATGGAATATGAAAAAAACATTCCAATATTTTTAGCCATCCTCATGCCTCTCATGGCATCTCTCTCCACTAGCCTATCAGCTGAGAACTTTGCCTCATGCTTCACAGAAAAAACTGAGCCCATTTATCTAAAGTTTCCAGTTTTCCCTTTTGCTTCATCTCATCTCAATTAACTTTGTTCCCCGCCATCTTCACTCCTTTTTCACACAAAGAAGCGGGCAGCCCTTCTCCTTGCCAAGGCAAGCCCCTCTCCCTGTACCTTCGGTGCCTTTCCCTCCATCTTCTCTAGGAGATTGCTCCCTCTGTCATTCCCTTTCTCTCACTAATCTTCAGTCTTTTCCTATCAGTGTGTTGCTTCCCACTATCTGCAAGCATCCTTTTAAAACTTCTCTCTTGTGTAAAACTAAAAGGGAATACTCCAAGTATTTTACATTTTAGAGGATTTAATAACAACCAAAGTGAGAGAAAAAAGGGTTTCTTCAGCCGAGGGAGCAGAGCAAAGAGCCAGAGACACAGAAGCCTGCCCGACTGGAGCCAAAGAAAAACCCCGCAGGGTGGGTTTCAGCAAATTCATAAACAAACCCAGGCTAGGGCAGAACACAGGGACGCCAAGACAAGGGAACCCTGGGAAGAGTAAAGAATGCTGGGAAATGAAGTCCCCAGAGAACAAAATTTTAAAACACACACTTGGTAATAATATATGTATAAGTGGGATTGCTTGTCAACTCCAGGAAGGGGGAGGTAAGAGGGGAGGGAGACAACATGAACCATGGAACCATGGGAAAAATTTTAAAAATAAAATTGTTAATTAAAAAATATATATACTCAGGGGCAGCTGGGTAGCTCAGTGGATTGAGAGCCAGGCCTAGAGACAAGAGGTCCTAGGTTCAAATCCGGCCTCGGACACTTCCCAGCTGTGTGACCCTGGGCAAGTCACTTGACCCCCATTGCCTACCCTTACCAATCTTCCACGTATAAGTCAATACACAGAAGTTAAGGGTTTAAAATTTAAAATATATATATATATATATATATATATATATACTCTATTAAAAATAAAAATAAAAACTTCTCTCTTGGATCAAGGAAAAGGGAAAAGAACCTTTATGTTTCAAAGTATTTATAGCAGCTCTCTTTATGGTGCTAGACACTGAAGGGATGTTCATCAATTGGGAAATGGCTGAACAAATTGTGGCATATGAACGTGATGGAATACTACTGTGCCATAAGAAATGGTGAGCAGGTTAGTTGTTTTTTTTTTTAACTTGGAAAGAACTACATGAGATAATGAAGAGCTATATGAGTAGAACTGGGAGAATATTATATACAGCTATAGAATTAATAGTTGAAGAAAAAATTGTGAATGTCCACTTCTGGAGAGAGAACTGATGAACAGAAACACAAAATACTCTACAAACATTTTTTTGTTGGTTTATGCCTTCTGTGGTGCTGGGAGGATAGATGGGGTAAGATGCCTGGGAATTAGCAAAAAGAAATAAAAAAAAATTCTCACTCGATCTGACAACAACCACTAGCTATTGTCCTATATCTTTCCTTTCCGTGGGAGAGTTTAAGAAGCTGAGAAGAGAAGTGGAGGCATCAATTGTAGAGATGTCTTTGGTCTGGGCCATTTTTTTTTCTTTCTCTATACTATCTAACTTGGTGATCTCATCAGCTCTCATGAGTTCACTTATCATTTCAATGCAGATTGTTTTCAAGTCAGTTTATCCAGCCCTAAACTCTTTGTGGACCTCTGATCTTGAATACACTGCCTATTTGACATTTTGTATTGTAGATATCTTAAACTCAAATTTCATATCAAATACTGAACTCATTATCTTTCCCCTTTAACTTTTCTCTTCCAAAATTTCCTGTTACTCTCAAGAGCACCATCATTCTGCAAATTATTATCCCAGGCTTGTAATCTTGATGCCAATCTTGACTCTTCACTCTCACTCCTCATAATCCAGCCTATTGCCCAAACCTGACAACTTTATCTCCCCAACAATTCTTAAATACATTCCCTTCTCCTCTCTGTCATTGCCACTAGCCTGGTGCAGCCCCTCACCACCTCATGGCTCAACTATTGCCCTAGCTTATTGATGGGTCTTCAGCCTCAAATCTCTTGCCACTCAACTGCTAAAGTGACTATCCTAAAGTGCAGGTTTGACCTTCTCACTTTTCTATTCAATAAAATCTGTGTCTCCCTGTTGCCTCAAGGACCAAATATAAAATCCTCTGCTTGGCATTTTTTTTAACCTTTGCATTCGGTTTAGAATCAATACAGGTACTGGTTCCAAGGCAAAAGAGTGGTCAGGATTAGGCAATGAGGGGTTGAGTGACTTGTCTGAGGCCAGATTTGAGCCCAGGACCTCCCATCTCCAGACCTGACTCTACCCGCCGAGCCCTCTAGTTATCCACCTGCTTGACTTTTAAAGCTCTTCACAACCTGATCCCTTCCTACCTTTCCAGTCTTCTTACATTTTACTTTCTTTTACTTATTCTTACTATACTTCACATATTCTTGTGATAGTATTCAATGATACTGGTCTTCTTGCCATCTAATAATCTTATGCATTTTCACAAACTGTCTCTGATGCTTGGCACACTATCCCTCTTCTCTTCCAACTTCTGACTTCTCTTGACTTTCCTCAAGACTAAGATCAAATCCCACCTCATGAAAAAGACATTTCTTGGGTTCTCTTTACCTCCTTTTCCCACTGCTAATGTCTTTCTCCCAGGATCATGCCCCATTTACGTTGTATAATTCTTGAATGTACACAATTATTTGCAAGTTGTGCCTTCCCACGAGAATGTGAACTTTTTTTTTTTAAACCCTTAACTTCTGTGTATTGTCTCCTAGGTGGAAGAGTGGTAAGGGTGAGCAATGGAGGTCAAGTGACTTGCCCAGGGTCACACAGCTGGGAAGTGTCTGAGGCTCGATTTGAACCTAGGACTTCCCGTCTCTAGGCCTGGCTCTCAATCCACTGAACTACCCAGCTGCCCCCGAGAATGTGATCTTCTTGAGGGCAGGATCTGTTTTTGCCTTTTGCCTCAGTACTTAACAAGTGCATAATACATAGTAAAGACTTATTAAATAATTAAATTAAACTAATTAAAACCACCTCCTTTTATTGATATATCTTCCCAGTCATCCAGACTGGAAGTTTCAGTCATTTGCCTGCAAGCAGATGTGCCTAGAGGTGGTATAGTGGATAGAGTGTTGGGTCCAGAGTCTGGAAGATTTGAGTTCAAATACAGCCTCATATATTTATTGGGTAGCCCTCAGTGAGTCATTTAACTTCTGTATGCACAAACTCACAAGGTTGTTGTAAGGATGTAATGAGAGAATATTTGTAAAATGTACATTGCCTGGTGTAGACTGTAGGATTTTGAAGGGCCTTTTTTGGCCTTTTTTAAAATCCCCAGTCTTTTGTATAGTGCCTGGCACATAGTAGGTGTTTAATAAATGCTTGTTTATTGGCTGACTAATCAATGCTTATTTCTTTGCTTCCACCTTCCTATTTTTGTCCCCTTGTGCTCTTTCTTCTTCCATGTCCAATCGGTTGCCAAATACTGCTAGGTTTACCACCACTCTTATATATTTATGTTTCCTTTATTTGTTTTGTTTCCATCACTAGTTCAGCATCCCATTACCTCTTTCCTTGACTAGTATAATAGTTTTCTAACTTAGAACTCTTTGCCCACCATCTTTTCTTTACCTTTCAATGTTCCCTCCATATTTTAGTCAAAGTATCTTTCTAGGCTTTAGGTTCATGTTCAGTTTCTTCCCATTATCATTAAGATAAAGTACCCTGGCATCTTTAATTCCTCAACCTGGCATCAAAGGCCCATCACTATTTGGCTCCAGTCTACCCTTCTAGCCTTTTTTCATATTACTTCCCAATATGTATCCCTACATTCCACTCATATTAGACTATTAACTGTTTCTGAATCTCAACATACTGCCTCCTGTCTGGGAGGACATTTCTTTTGTTTAGAATGTAATCCCTTTTAATTTCTTTCTTTCTTTCATAATCCTGCCCTTCTCTCCAAGCTCAGCTCGGGGTTCCTTCCTACATTAAGACTTCCCTGATGCCCACTGGTTGAAAGCATTCCCTTTCTCTCTCCTCAAAATGCTTTTTATTTGGACCTCTCTTTTCTCCAAACCCTGCCTCTTGTTATGCTTCCCTATGTATCTATACCCATGTTCCTCATCCCTACCATCCCATTCACACCCAGGAGAGTGTAAATTCCATAAAGTCACTGTATCATTTTTTTAAAGAGAAAAGACTGTTGTATCCCAGGCACCTATTGTAGAGGAGGTATTTGTTAAATATTTGTTCAGTTGCTAAGTGGCCTCATGGGTAGTGGCCAGATAACCAATCTTGAAGCCACAGAGACTGGGGTTCAAATCACAGCTCAGATGTATACTGACCAAGGGCAGGTCAGATAGGCAGGTCACTTCAGCTCTTGGAGCTCTAGGCATATAAGACTATAAATTACAGAGAAGATGCTGACATGGGAGTTTCCAATTCCAAAGAAATGACAAGTTCATTCTTTGTTATTGAATTTCTCATTTTATCAACACTGCCTTTTTGAATACATGCTACATTTGGAGTTCTATCTTGTTTGTGATATTCACTGAGGCAGGAAGTACACATGAAACTCTCCAAGATGCCACACAAGATTAAAAAAAAAAGAGAAGTGAAATCACTTGCATGTGCTGGAAGACCTTTGCCTCTAAAATTAACCAGATGAATCTTTCCACTTAGAATGAGATTTTTTGCAGCTGCATATTCAACAGAACGTTGTCCATGTTCAAATTTACATTTAGAATCACATTAGAAAATAGAGGAAATGTCCCCTCTTTCCTTGGGTTAATGAGTAGCAAGCATTTGGGAAGTAGACAGGCTTTGGAACAGAGGAAACTCTAGGGTTGGTGGAAATATTGCCATCACATGAGCTAAAGCTTTCATATACTGCTTTGAGATAAAATTGTACGTTGGATCAGTTTTTCCCATTTCTTTTTTCTGCCTGTGATGTGTGCTCATTCTTTCTCTCACTGAAAGGCAAGAGAGCATTATTGGGAAGAGCACGACACTGAAAGTCATAAGAAAAGGCTGGATTTATTCTGATACTTTTGGAAAAATACATAAATAGGAAGAAATGGATTAACCTTTTGACAGTTTAATTCCAAAACTTAAATGCCTTGATTTAGATATATATGGAAAGGGTCTGATGATTGCATATAGTCTGTACTTACCTTATGTGTTACCACAAAAGAATGGAATCTTCTTGGGGGCAGAGATTGTTTCTTTTTTTTATCTGTATCCTAGGGTTTAATATTGTATCTGGCACATAATAAGTACCTGTTGTTGTATAGCTCATTAATTTTAGTTGACTCTTCTTACCCTCATTTGGAATTTTCTGGGCAAAGCTACTAGTTTTCCATTTCCTTTCTAGCTCATATTATAGATGAAGAACTGAGACAAACTGAGTGAAATGACTTGCCTAGGGTCACACAGCTGGGAAGTAAAGGATCTGAGGCTGAATTTGAACTTAGTTCCTCCTAACTCCAAGCCCAGCACTCTATCCCCACTCCACCCAGGACCCCAGTAGATGCTTAATAAATGCTACATAATTGATTGATTAAATAACTTTGTCTTTTTCCTACAAAATGCAAGAATTGGGAAACAAGCTGAAATGCGTGGGCAGAAATCATACTTCTCTGTTGCAGTCAACTGTCCCAAAATCCTCCTTGACTTAGCATGTAAATAAATTTTGGGAAAAACAAAAGCTAAGCTACTGAGACAAGTATTGGTCTCCCTTCTCTATCTGTCTCCCTAAGGCAGCTCCCTTCATTGCCTTTATAATAAATCTTGGCTAGCAGCAAAATCCCAGGGAAAAAATAAATCTGACTCCCTATACACATTGCACTGGCAAAAGACTCAGATGTTTTTACTGACCAGTAAGAAATTCAAAGCCAGTTTCATTTATTTTCAAGTTTCCTGGACTGTAATAAACTTGTTATTTTGAAATGTTAAAATAAATATAATTTATAGAGTTGAAAATTGTTCTTCCACACTAATGCTTACCTTATCAATGATATAAAGACATGATATCTGTGTAGTTGCATATATCAAAATGCTTTGGACCTATCTACATATTCTATAGTATTTCAAACCCTGTTCCCCAATAGGTAGGCATAATGATTGGTCCTATTTTCTGCCAAAGGTCTAATACAAGTGGTGCAGAGTAAAATAAACTGGAGCTGGAATTTTAAGGTCTACTAATGAGTGGAAAGATCATTGGCTTGGAGATGGGAGATTCTGGGTTCCAATATGGCCTCAAATACTTCCAAGCTATGTATGACCCTGGGCAAGTCACAGTATTGATTCCAAAATGGAAGGTAAGGGTTTGAAAAAAAAAAGAAATATTACTGGCTTCAGATTCAAATCACACTTTTGATACTCTGTGTGACTTTGGGGAAGTCTTATTTTCCCATATGTAGAATCTGATAGTTATGACCTCTGAGATGTTTTCTAGCTTGGTTTCTATGAATGTAGAACCCCTTTGGGTTAGAGTATCCATATTTATAAGATGAGAGGATTGGATGGAATCGTCTCCAAGATCCATTTCACCTCTAGCAATGGCTGACTTTCTATAAATGGGACTTGATCAGAGCAAGTAGCAAAGCATCACTTACTATTTTTCTGTGTATTCAGATAGCTGACTATAGATTTCTCCCCATGCTTGAGATCAGTTGAGATTTGATCGGTTCTGATCAAATTATCAGTTTAGAGAGAAAATTCCTACTCATCAATAAAAATAGGAGTTACCTATTGTCTAGGGAATCAGATTTTTTTCTGCAGTTTTGCTGCTAGACCAGTAACAAATGTACACTTAAGTTTTCTAAGGTTACATGATTCATGTTGTCTCCTCCCCCTCTTCCCTCCCCACTCCTGGAGTTGACAAGCAATTGCACTGTATGATCTCTCAAAACCCACCTCCATATTATTCTTATTTGTAAGAGAGTAATCTTATAAAAACAACTCCCCAAATCATAGGCCCAAATAAACAAGTGATAAATCATGTTTTCTTCTACATTTCTACTCCAACAGTCCTCTCTCTAGATTCTTTTTCGTAGGTCCCTCAGAATTGTCCTGGCCAAGATTTATTATAAAGGCTGCAAAGGAAGCTGCCTGAGAGAGGATAGAGAAGGGAGGCCAATACTCGTCTCAGTAGCTTAGCTTTTGTTTTGCCCCAAATTCATTTACATGCTAAGTCAGAGAGGATCTTGGGAATATCTAAGACAGTTGTCTGTAACAGAGGATTATGATCTCTGCCCACACATTGGGGTCTGGAAAATAAAAAAAAGGTTTAATATTAGCAGAGGAGCATTCTATTTTGTGTTTGTTGGCTGTGTTTGGAGCTAGGACTGAAGAGCTGTAAGTCTGTCCTTAGTTAGAAGAGATCGGAGCCACTAGACCTCGGTAGAATGGCGAGACAATGAACCAAGAATCCGAAGGAGAAGCCCAGAAGTTGGTAGCAGGGACCAATATCCAGAAGATTACATACCTGGTAACCAATATGAATCCACTGGACCTCAATGGGGCAACACTCGCTAAAGTCTAGGTGCTTACCGGGCATAACTAACCACTCTGGGATACAGCCAACAGAAATGCCATACCCAGAGGGAAAATAGCACCAGAAGATACTGGGGGTTGGATAATTGTATTCACTCTCCATGCTTTTACCTAAATATGCACTGTATGCCTCATGTACTGATAATGTGTTTATCCCAGATTTATGGACAGGAGGTTTAATGTTCTATTATGACTTTATGCATTTGTTTTTATCATTCATTAAATGTTTTTGCTTTGAACCAGCTGTGCCCTGTAGATGACTAGAAAAACAAGCAAATTAATTCTATTTCTGGAATTCAAATGGAATTTCCTTCCATTTAGGGCAACATAGGGTGGTTTTAGGAAGTCCTGAGTTTAAATCTGACCTCAGGCACTTACTAGCTATGGGATCCAGGTCAAGTTACTTCTATTTGTCTCAGTTTCCTCAACTACATTCCAGGGTTGTTGGAAGGATCAAATAAAATAAAAATTGCAGAGCAGTAAGCACCATATAAGTGTTAGCTATTATTATTTCTGGCATTAACTCACTAGATGTGACTGAAAGGCAATCTAGTTGCACAGTAGTTTTCCTCAAAATAACCTGAAAGTAGTAAAATAAAATTTGTGGGGAAATGCTTAGGCATATTCTTAACATAGACCTCCTAAATATATGAACTATTGCAAGAGCTTAAAAAAGAAATGAAACAGGAGCCAATGGATTGCAATAGTTTTCAATAATGTATACCAAACCATCAAAGGGGAAATACTAGATAAATTTTTGTTAGATGTTTCAAATAACCAAACAAAATAGAATCTCTTCTTTACTACAAAGTTTCCAAAAAACGATTACTATGAATTTTAGCAGTGGATAGACTGTAGGACTTGGAGTCAGAAAGACCTGGGTTCAAATCTAGCCTCAGGTATTTACTAGCTATATGACCTTGGACAAGTCTCTTTACCCTATTTGCCTTAGTTTCCTCATCTGTAAAACGATCAGGAAAAAGAATGGAAAACCGCTCCAGTATCTTTGCTAAGAAGAAAATCCTAAATAAGGTCACAACTGAGGCTACTGAAAAACAACAAAAATTTTAAATGAATGTCCACTTGAGGGAAAGTATCAACATTTAGTCTTGTTGTAAACCTTTCTCCCAGAAATGATCAACAAATTTTGTTTATGCAACGATATGGAAAAGGTCAGGACACAGCTAGGCTGAATGAAAATTGTGACACAAGAGGACAGAGAAGTTCAACAATATATTTCAAGAATGTTACAAAAAGACTGAATAAGCACAGATAAAACAAGATAGGACTAAAAAGAGAGAAGACACAAAATAAAGACCAAGAAACATGTTTTGTTCCTCTTTTTTTTTAACCTATAGCCTATGAATATTACTTACTTTTGTTGTGTCTTCTCTCTAGATGATTGTCTCCTGCACTTTAGATCCTGCAAATAAGTGGTAGTGAAAGCCACTGAGAGGGCAGACTACTTCCACCTCTATCTTTTCATTTCCTTAAATAAAGATAGTGTGGCTGATAGCGACAGCTATGCGGAGGAGACTTCCTCTTACTTGGGGTACTTTCTAGGACCTTTGCATAGACATAGAAGAAACTTATTAGTACTAAATTGATATCCAAAGTTGATGGGTGTATACGAGTATGTATTACTATGTTGTCAGTCATTCCTATTTTAATTCTTAAGCTGCTAAATTCTTATAGAAAATATCTGTTCAGTAAAATTCCTTATTTCCATTATTGAAAATTTGCATTACATACATACATACATATTTACAACATAAACATATTAATGTGTTTTTTCAGACCTTTTACATTTTTAATAGTTACAAGAGCAATTTGGCATAGGGATGGTGAACTGAACTGGGAGTCAGGAAACCTATATTTAAATCTTCCCTCAGACACTCACTAGTCCCTTAGTTAAGTCCCTTAACTTTTTTTTTTTTGGCTACAGTTGATGGAAAAGCATAACTGTAAACATGCTTTCAATTTCAGGGAAAAAGATATTTGCCTCCAGTTTATGATAATCAGAATAATATTACCAATAATAAACTACAAAACATCATATTCCTATAGTGGTTTAATTTCTCAAAGTGCTTTTGTATTTAATTATTTTTAATTAATGATTTTTTATTGACTATTATATATTACATGTGCATATATAATAAATTAATTAATGCATATAGGGAATGAAAGTTACTTTAAATATAGCAATTTTCATCTTGGGGAAATCTAATTTGTAAAACAAACATTCTATCTCTGAAATATAAGGATGTATAACAATATTAAAGGTAAATTACTTTAACTTGCACATCGTAACACTAAATTTTATAGAATCATGGAATCTCAGGATTGGAAGGAACCTGACTCCCAGCCTAGCATCTCCATCTCAAGCTGGATGTGCCATAGACACTTTAAACTCAACATATATAAAATGGAACTTGTTATCTCCCCCACCCCCAAACCCTTACTTCTTTCTAATTTTCCTATCACTATCACTGTGGAAAGTCCTCCCAGTCATCCAAGTTGGCAATCTGGGTATCATCTTTGACCCCTTATTCTCTTTCACCCTTTCATAAACAATTAGTTGCAACTATTGTCATTTCTACCTTCAAAATATCTCTTTCACATGCCCCCTTTTCTCCTCTGATGCTGCAACCATTTTGGTCTGGACCCTCATTTCTTCATTCCTGGACTATTGCAATATAGTCTGCTGGTCTCTCTTACTCAGGTTTCTCTCCCCTCTAGCATATCCTCCATTCAGTTGTGAAAATTTTATCTTCCTGAAGCTCAGACATTTTCATTTGTGCCTGGCTCTTCATGATGCCATTTGGGATTTTATCAGCAAGGATAATGGAGTGATTTTGATCATTTTACAGATGAGGAACCGGAGGCAAATAGGGTTAAGTGACTTGCCCTAGAAGTATGACAGGAGGGAAAAAAGAATGAGACAGATTTTTGGACATAGATCATGTGAGAATTTGTTTCTTTTGGATATTCACATTTATATAATTTATTACATATTTATAACAGACCATATATATTATTACTATATTACATGTTATATTATATATATATACATAGAGTAACAAAAAACAAAACTCAGGTCCAAGCATGCCACCCCATATTCAATCAATGCCAATGGCTCTTGATTGCTTTCAGAATAAAATAGGAAATTTTGTTTGGTTTTCAGAGCTCTCAATAACTTGGGCATTTCATCCCTTTCTAGTCTCACACTTTGCCCCTTTCCTCCTACCCCTTCAACCCTAAAATCCAGTGACACTAGTCTCCTGGCTATTCCTTATACTATCTCCTCACTCTATTTTCACTTGTCACCTATTTACAATTCTGCCTCACTTAAATCCAAATCTGGCACAAGTTGAAAATGAAAGATGAATAACAAACAACACACATGCCTGGAATTCTCTCTCTCCTCACTTCTACTTCTCAGCTTCCTAGGTTTCCTGTAAGTGTCAACTAACATCTCCACCTTCTACAGAGAAGCCTTTTCTCATCCCTCTTAATTCNCAGTAGGAAGAGATAAAAAGAAAAATTCTATTTAAAATAACTGCAGGCAATAAAAAATAATTGGGAGACTGCTTGCTAAGACAAACCCAGGAACTATAAGAATCTAATTAAAAAATACTTTCCACACAAATGAAGTCAGATCTAAACAACTGGAAAGTTTTTATTGTTCCTGGGTAGGCCAAGTCAATATAATTGTTATAAAAATAACAATTCTTTCTCAATTAACTTATTTATTCAGTGCTATACTAATCAAACTACCAAAAATATTATATATAGTTAGAAAAAAGAATAACAAAATTCATCTGGAAGAACAAAAGATAAAAAAAGGTAAAAAAAAGAGAAAGGAATCAAAGGAAAAAAAATATGGTATATAGTCTAGTAGTACAGATCTTTTTTTTTAAACCCTTAACTTCTGTGTATTGGCTCCAAGGCAGAAGAGTGGTAAGGGTGGGCAATGGGGGTCAAGTGACTTGCCCAGGGTCACACAGCTGGGAAGTATCTGAGGAAGGATTTGAACCTAGGACCTTCCATCTCTAGACCTGACTCTCAATCCACTGAGCTACTCAGCTGCCCCCTAGTAGTACAAATCTTAAACTATATTACACAGCAATAATCATCAAAATAAGCTGGTGTTGACTAAGAAATAGAGTGATGGGTCAGAGGGATAGATTAGGAGCACAAGACACAGTAACAAATGTCCAGAATAATCTAGCTAGCATTCAATAGATGCAAAGATCCAAGCTCTTGGGAGAAGAACTCACTATTTGACAAAAATTGTTGGGAAAACTAGAAAATGGAATTGTTTTGGCAGAAACTAAATATAGACAAGCATCTCACTCCATATGCCAAGATCAAAATGGGTTTACAATTTAGACAGAGAGGGTGATACCATAAGCAAATTATCTGTCAGATCTATGGATAAGGGAAGACTTTATGACCAAACAAGAGATAGAGAGCATTGCAGGATATAAAAAGCCTAATTTTGATTACATTAAATTAAAAGGTTTTTTTTTCCACAAACAAAAACTGCAGCTAAGAAATGGAAAAGTGGGGAGAAATTTTATAGTACATTTCCCTGATAATGGCCTCATTTTTCAAAGATATGGAAAACTAAGTGAAATTTGTAAGAATACAAGTCATTCCCCAGTTTTCAAAAGAAGAAATAAAAACTATCTATAATCAGATGTAAAAATGCTCTAAAATCACTATTGATTAGAGAAATACAATTTAAAGCAATTTTCAGGTACTACCTCATACCTACCAGATTGCTATTAGGATAATAAAAGGAAATGATAAATGTTGGAGGGGATGTGGGAAAATTGGGAGATGGATGAACTTTTTGCTGGTGGCATCTGTGAATGGAACCAACCATACCTGAGAGCAATTTAGAACTATGCCCAAGGGCTCCAGGTCTGTATCCCAAAGAGATTTTTTTAACATGAAAATCACCTATATGTACAAAATATTCATAACTTCTTTTTGTGACTGCAAAGAATTGGAAATTAAGGAGATATCCATCAATTGCAGAATGGCCAAACAAGTTGTGTCATATAATTTGGATGGAATGCTACTGTACAATAAGAAATAATGAGCAGAATGCTTTCAGAAAAACCTGGAAAGACTTACATGAACCAATGCAAAATGAAGTAAGTGGAAGTCAAAGTCTGCAGTTACAGTTATATTGTAATGATCATCAATTGTGAATAACTTAGCTATCTCAGCAATAAAACATTCCGAGACAATTCCAAAGAACTTACGAGGAAATGTGATACCCAATTCTAGAGAAAGAACTGTGGAACTGAATGCAAACAGAAGCATTTTTTTCTCTATTTTTCTTGTCATTTTGTTCTTTGGGTTGTTCTTTCTTTCACAACATGGCTAACATGGAAACATGTTTTGCATGTCTGCACGTATATAATCTATATCAAATTGCTTGCCTTCTCAAGGAAGAGGCAGGGGAAGGAAGGAGAGATTTTGAAACTCAACCCCCCAAAAGAAACAAATCTTAAAAAATTGTTTTTACATGTAATTGGACAAAATACAATGTAAACATTTTCACATTAAAAAAATTTAAAGGGATAAAGACAAAGAGACAAAACCCATGAAAGATTCTGCAGATAGTGAAGAACCAAGTCACAACAGAGGATTGACTGCAACATTGAGAGAGTGACAGCAACTCATCCAGTGCTTATGCCTCATTAGGAAGTGAATATTGTGGGGAAAATGTTCTGAATCAATCACTTTAAGATTAAGCCTATACTTTAGGGACTGAGATGGTAGGGAAATGTGTGCTCCAAGGTGTGGGGAAAATAAATACCTTGAAATACTTTAAAAAATAATAGAGGGATAAGAGGAGCATGAATCAGGTAACCATGTTAAAAATGTATATTAATAAATGTTAAAAAATAAATAAATAAATAAAAAATAAATAATAGAGGGGGCAGCTGGGTAGCTCAGTGGATTGAGAGCCAGGCCTAGAGACGGGAGGTCCTAGGTTCAAACCTGACCTCAGCCACTTCCCAGCTGTGTGACCCTGGGCAAGTCTCTTGACCCCATTGCCTACCCTTACCACTCTTCCACCTATAAGTCAATACACAGAAGTTAAGGGTTTAAAATAAAAAAAAAAAGTAAAAAAAATAAAAATAATAGAGAAGTACAGATTTGGAAAATAATGATAAATTACCTTTTGGACATATTGAGTTTGAGCTAGCTATGGTAATACAGTCCAAAAAGCAGTTTATGATATGATTCTAAAAGTTAGGGCAAAAATTAAAGACATGGATGTGATATCCCAAAAGTCTTTGTACAATTTTACATTTTTAATAACTTAAAACTGTATGGAGACTTTTGAGAACTCCCGCATTAGATTCAAAAGTCTTTTGACACTCATTGTTTGGACTTTATGCTTAAAATGTAATTTTAAAAAGCTTAAATATAGCTACTTCATTTCCTATAGCAAACATCTGGGAACAACACATGTGCCCAACAATGAGAAGAATGGCTGAATAAATATCATTATCTAAACATAATGGAATATTGTGTGCTATAGAAGTGATAAATATTAAGAATCCATGGAAATGCAGAAAGACATAGGAAGTGAGGAACGACCAGAAGATCATCAGAATCAGAACTATATCCACATTTACTACATTATATTTTTTTTAAAAAAAGGTTATTTACAAGAGAACACTAAGCACAGACTTTTTTTTGCTTGCAAGTCTATTTACTTGTTTAATTCTATTTTGTTAGATGCTAAAGACCTTCAAGATTTTATTTCTTGATTGGTACACTTGCTTTTCTTGATTTATTTATTAAGCATATAACAATTTTGAAAGCAAAAGGAATTTAGCAATCATGCTACTTTTCAAGGAAAGCTGCTGTCTTGGAAGAAAAAAAAAGCAAAGACATTTACCTGTTTCTGATACAACATTCGGATGCCCGAATGAGATTCACAAAGTACTTAATGCTGTTGTGGTTCCCAGGCCACAAGTGCTCAGGCTGTACCCAATGTCTAGTTCATTTTAGCACCACTGAGAGACAGAGGAGGAACTAAGACTGTGTCAGTGGCCACACAAGCAGCAACAGTAGCAGGAAGGCAGGGAAGGGGTTGGACTCTAGGCACTGGGCACTGGGGGAAAACAGAGGAGTCATAGTTGTGTACTAGATTTATCAAAGAATCTAGAAAGATTCCCCCCAGCCCAGGCATCTCCTCAAATATCTTAAACTTTGTTTAAAAAATTATCTTGACTTCTATTGGTAATATAAAGAATATTTACTTCAAAATTCCTGGTTATTTTTTGAGAAATTATTTTCTGTGGTAATCTAAGAGATTTATACCAGGGACATTTGCCCTCAATTTGCTGAAGACCTGAGAATTAGAGCCTCAGGATGAAATCCTTTAAGAAAAGAAAATCTGGTCTCACACATTGTGGGCATCCAAAGCTGAGTTGATCCCAGGCCAAAGGGCATTGGCACTCTGATTAGTCCCAAAGGGGAGCTTTGACTAGGGAGAAAGAGGAGGTAAGAATATTTATAAATACGAATCTCACCCAAATTAAAAACAGGACTTGATTTTTTCCCCCTAAAGATTTTTCCCCTCTAAGGATATTGCTTTTCTCAAATGGAATATTTAATGTGCTTTTTGGTGATTTTCACAGAAGCCCTTTTCAGTTTAAAAAGGAATTAAATGAGTTGTTGAATACAAGTTTTTAATAAACTCTTTAGAATGATCACACATAGAAGCCCATATTTTATTTAAAATTATAAAACGTTAATCATACATTTTTTTTAAACCCTTGTACTTCGGTGTATTGGCTTGTAGGTGGAAGAGTGGTAAGGGTGGGCAATGGGGGTCAAGTGACTTGCCCAGGGTCACACAGCTGGGAAGTGGCTGAGGCCAGATTTGAACCTAGGACCTCCTGTCTCTAGGCCTGACTCTCACTCCACTGAGCTACCTAGCTGCCCCTAATCATACATTTTACAACACTTTGTTCTTTTTTCTGAAACATAGCATTGTACCAAGCTTACCTATAGGGGAACCATATATTTAAAACTCAACAGAACCTTAGAGATCAGTCAGTCCTCTCTTCTGGCTTTCCCCATCTTACAAATGAGGAAAAATTATTCAGAAAAGGTCAAGATGTCTGCCTTGGGACATTCAGCTAATCAGGTCAAATGGTAAACTGCCTTTAGGAAATAATAAATGCTCATCGTATGTCATAAAGCATATTAACCTGGATTTACATTGTGGACAGAGTAGGTGACCCACGTCATATTTTGCATGTTTTTAGAGGCTGTCTTCTTTCATTTGGTACTCCTGGGATTTTAGGGACCCTGTTGGCTTTTCATTCATTTTGTAGCTATCAAACTTGGATCTTATATAGAATCACTGATTATCTTCTGTTTAAAGTGCTGTGCAAGCCAGGGAAAGAACTGTTGGAGTAGAAACACAGAAGGAAAACATATGATTTATCACTTGTTTATATGGATATAGCATTTGGGGTTTTAGTTTTAAAAGATTACTCTATTGCAAAAATGAATAAAATGGAAATAGGTATCAAGTGATAAAACACATATGACCCGGTGGAATTGCTTGTCAGCTCTGGGAGAGAGGAGAGAAGAGGAGAGGGAGATAACAAGAATCATGTAACCACGGAAAAAAATAAAAAAAATTATTTAAAGTACTGTTTAGGGGCAACTAGGTAGCTCAAAGGATAAAGAGCCAGGCCTGAAGACGGGAGGTCCTGAATTCAAATCTGGCCTCAAACACTTCCTAGCTGAGTGACCCTGACCTTAGGTTATTTTACTTAACCCCCACCACTCTTCTGTCTTGGAACCAATGCATAGTACTGATTCTAAGACAGAAGGTAAGAGTTAAAAAAAAAGTACTGTGTATTCACCACAAAGCACTTATATAAATTTTGTTTTAAGATTATCAGTTGTTAAAAGGAAAGTTACTCATATATTTTGTATAACTCCTTAACTTTGTGACATTTTGGCATAAAAATATTTTAGAATTATTTTAGATTTAAATCCAAGTTGGGCTCCAGGATGCATTTGTGAATATTTTCCATTAAATACAAACAAATGTTAGTACGTTTATGGCATAATGGATAAGAACCTGGAGTCAGGAAGACTAGGTTCAAATTCTGCCTCTGTCACTTACTATGTGACAAGTCACTTAATTCTTTTGTTTCCTGATCTGGAAAATATGGTAAATAAGTGTAGGATTTAAATGAGATAATGTATCTAAGGTTTTGCAAACTAGAAACACTGCATAAATATTTATGGTTATCATTATCATTTAGGTTGTATTTTTTTGATGATCCATTAAATTTCTTCCAAAAAGCTTGAACTTCATAATGTATAAGAATTCTGATAGGTCAATGGTATTTATTGAGTTATCACCTTCCTGAGTATCATATTTATCTATCAACACTGGTTTTCTTTTTGGGTGTAGAGGAAGAATGAATATCAGAATTAAATTGTTTGAAAGACCAGATGTGTTATGCTAGTATTGTAATTTTGGGTGGGAAACAATGCCCTTTCTTTAGTACTTTTTTTCTCCTTAATTAATTTTTTTTTCTAGCCTTTGCCTTCTGTCTTAGAATTGATATGAAGTATTGGTTCCAAGGCAGAAGAATGGTAAGCGCTGGGCAATGGGTGCTAAATGACTTTCCCAAGGTCAACACAACTAGGAAGTGTCTGGGTGCAGGTTTGAATCTAGGATCTCACATCTCCAGACCTAGCTTTCCCTCCAGTGAGCCACCTAACTGCTCCAATTAACATTTTTTTAAAGGTATGATTTTCTAGGTTCTTCGAATTTTTGTTCTGAATTGAGTTTTAGATTTGTTTCTTATTTATTTGTTTACTTATCTACTTATTTATTTGTTTTTACTTTAGATGAATTTGAGTTCATACTTTGTATGTGAAGTAGTACAACCTAGTGGATAGACAACTGGTCTCGGAATCAGAGAGAACTGGATTCAGGATTTACCTCTGAAACATAATGGCTGAGTCACCCTCAACTAGTTGTTTAACTTTTCATTGCCCCCCACAGCTCTCTAAAGACTATAAATGCAGAAAAGGTACTGATCTCCATAGGGAGATGAACTTTCTACATTAATAAAATGAAAGGCCTGTTCAAAAATAAAAAATGACCCCAAGAAGATATTTTAATAAGAGGACCTTGTATTTTCATTAGGGAGAAGTAAAAAGAAGTTAACAAAAGAGCATTTAACAGGCTTTTCTAGCTTAGTTGCATTCTGTTCCCCCAGCTAACAAAGACTGAGTAAATGGGATTTATTTCCTTCCTGGCTACATTCCACCTGTCACACAGACCTTTCAGCACTCTGTGAGGGGACAGCATGCTACCTCCTGTCCCACTTGGTCTTTGTCTGTGCTGCTCTGTTCAGGGTGAAATGTGAGATGAATAGTTGACATGAACTATAGAGCTGAATTTTTCTGAAATCCAAGTCACTAATATCATTCCATAGATATGGAGATTGTTAAAGCATCATTGTAGGTTTTAGAGAGGATTGGAATTGGTCATTTTATGTCGGGCACAATATTTTTAAAAAGAAACAAATATCAGAGGATGACAAGAAGCAAAGATGAAAATCTGTGTTCATTCTCTTTGTTTTATTCACCGAGATCCATGAATTTGATTTAAAACAAATTTTTATAAATATATTTCAGTAAAATTAGCCCACTTTATAATCCTCTGTTATATTTGCAATTAGAAGCATTATTCTGAGAAGGGACTCAAAGGCTTCACCAGACTGCCTAGGGGTCTATGTATGTAACCCAAAACGTTAAGAATCCCCAGGACTAAGACATCTGGAGCAAGTCAAGGGTTATTGATCCTTGAAAATAAGTGTGAAGAAACTGAAGATTTCCTTTTTATTCCAAGGTTTCATTTGGAATTCTAAGCATGATAATAGAGACTCCCTAAGTGTTTATAACTATAGCTAATATTTATATAGAGCTTTTAGGTTTGCAAAGCACTTCATACATGTTATATGCTTCACACAACAATCCCATGAAGTAAGTGAGCAGATAAGCGACTTGCCCAGGGTCACATAGCTAGTTAGTGTCTGAGATATGAGTTGAACTTAATCCTGAGTCCAAGTCAATCATTGCTTAATGAATTTAATGAATACAGAGGGGCAGAAGATTGATTAGACTAAAAATCAGACCATGCCATTGCCTTTATTAACCAACTCCTCTAATTATTGTTTTGTTTTGTTTTGTTTTCAAGGAGACAGGGCCTTTCCCCTATCCCCCAATGATGAGTTGAGATGAGATGAGATGAGAGAGGAGACATGATGAGAACACACTCCCCTAGTTCCTATCAAAGCCGTTTTGGCATCACTGATTGCCTTTGTAAGGATGGCAAAAGCAACAACTTAGTGGCTCTATGGCAGATGGAAATCCTCTGCACTGTGGTGAATCAATGTTTTGAATGAAAATAAAAAGAATTTGATAGGACTTAGTCTATTTATCATCTCTGATCATCTGATAAGGACAGTTTAGTTGATAAGGAAACAACGGATACTGAACATCTTTTAGCTCATGCTTCCAGCTGTCTCCAAGAGCATGGAGTTTATTATATATATTTCAAGACTCATTTCACACAAAAGAACCCCCTCCTGAAACTTTGCAGATGCTCAGAAGTTATAAATTAGGTCATATCAAAACACAAAAAGTCTCATTGGCTTCAGAACAGACCAAGGCCAAGGCTGAATTTTGACTGGGTTCTTATCAGAAAGTCAAGTCAGGGAATATTTTCTCAGGGTTGAATTGCCCCTGCTAAGGTTTTGGCCTTGGCTATACCAGGCAGCTACATTCCTGGCCAAAGGGGGGGGGGGGAGTGTTAACCTTTTAAATGCTGGCCCGCTAGGAACCTAAAGCTCTTCATTAAGGCCACAATACTTTTCAACAAGAAATCACAAGGATCACAAAAGGGGTCAAAAGAGGAGTCTCAGATTTTTACCTATTCTCTTACTGGCTTCCCACATATTTCCCCTTTTCTTTAAATTAAAATGATTTATTATACAGGAAAACTTTTTAATAATAAAAGGAGTCATCAATTAGTTATAATCATCAGCTATAGCTAGATCTGATAGGATTTACAGATTAAACTGTTTATTTCTGGCTCTTTACAACTTAGGGTCTAACTTCAAGGAGAATGGAGTTAATCAATAACAGGAAATTCAGAGAGATGTGGAATGAGTTCCCTTATTTATCTGAATGAAGACCAGAGTTACTTTTTTGCTACTCAAACATCAGCACTTCTTCATTGTCAATGCAACCTATAAAAACTCTTAAGATACCTAAATGAAGATTTAGGTGTTTATTCAAAATAAGGGGAAGTTAAAATGGAAATCTGGGGAAGGAGAATCCAAATTAGAGAAGTGGCCGTGACACTGATAGACACAGCCACCACGGGTTAAAGAGAAAAAGGAAGGGAATTAAATCTTTATAGTGCCTTCTGGGTGCTACGTGTTTTACAAATGTAATTTCATGTGATCTTCACAAGAACCCTATGAAGTAGGTGCATGACAAGGAATTCTCTCACCCAAGGCAAATGGAATTGTAGTTATATGCTGACTTCTTTCTCTCTCTCTGTCTCTCTCTGTCTCTCTCTCTCTGTCTCTCTCTCTGTCTCTCTCTCTTTGTTAGGGAGGGTTGGGTATAACACTGAGGATAGATTGAACTCGGGTGAAATCACAATGGGAAATGAATCTATTCTATGTCGGACAGCCCAAGGCTCTTAGAAATTAGAACAAGAGGAAAGAGAAGAGTTGTTCTGGAAGAGAGGATCCATGGAAATGGGATCCTGGGAGGGAGGTTGGGGAGCAAGTATCAGTATCACCCCATAAAGCAGATTTGTGGAGAACCAGGAGATAAAAGGCATGGGGACAGTGGTTTCTAGACAAACATGTAGAGGAAGGTGGCTTCCTCTTTGAAAGAGATAACACTCAGGTATCCTAGTTATGTCTTTGGTGATAACGAGTAAGTGGAATTCTGGGATTCAGTAGATAAAAAAAATTAAGAGCCAGTCATGAACAAATGCAGGAGGCCCCCTCACTCTGGAACTCTGGAACTCATTCATGAATCCATGCTTGTGGCCCTCAAGAGTAACTTTGTTGGTATTTAATCAGTGAAGGAAATTATTTCTACTTTTGATGATGTAGCCTGCTTCTCTTTTCCTTCCTACTGGCCACTTTTCAAACTACTGGTAATAACTGATTTTCTTTTTGCAATCCAACTTCAAGTGTTAGGTATTTTAGAAAAGAAT
Source organism: Gracilinanus agilis (assembly GCF_016433145.1). Lineage (NCBI taxonomy): Eukaryota > Metazoa > Chordata > Mammalia > Didelphimorphia > Didelphidae > Gracilinanus > Gracilinanus agilis. The sequence goes on from NC_058135.1 coordinate 22,903,670, forward strand.
TTTGGAGTTCTAGTCATCATCTCTTTCCTGTTTTTGCTGCCTACAACTAAACATGTTGGATGGGGCTAAATTATTTTTTAAAATTTTATTTGAAATCATCTGTATTTTGAACTTCAAAGTACTATGTTTTATTAAAAAAAGAAAAAACTTTTTAAGGTCTCTAGAAAGTCAGATTGCTGTGAATCATGAGACACTTATATATTATTATATCTCTTTAAAGAATGGACAGGTGAAGATATTCTCAAACAGGCAACTGGATGTGTATAGATATTAATGTACAAAGTTTAGGCAATTAAATATGAAAAGAAAAAATTGATCCCAAAGGTATCACTGAGAACCAGAAGATGAAAGGCACAGGGACAGTGGTCTCTGGACAAAATGTAGAGGAAAGTGGTTACCCCTTTGGAAATTAACATCCAGATGTCCTAGTTATGGCTTTGGTGATAATGAGTAAGTAGAATTCTGGGGCTTGGTAGGAAAAAAAATGAAGAGATAATCATGAATAACCAGAGCATTTCATCCATACGTCCATGCGTGTGGCCCTCAAGTATAAATTTGTTGTGATATTTAATCAGTGAAGAAAAAGGGATTAATTTAGGATTATTTATTGACATGAGGAAATTTGGCAATGATAAAGAAAAACTTGGATAAAGCAATTTGGTAAAAAAAGAAAGTGATTTTTTTCTCCATTAGATATCTGGACAGGAAAAGGAAGATAATAAGATAAGGAAGCAGAACATAAGCCAGAAATAGAGACATGATCACTATTAGGTGAGAATTTAATTATCAAGACATCTGATAGAGTCCTCTCTCTGGGTCTCTTTTTCTATCTCTATTTCTTTCTATCTCTCAATCCCTGTCTCTGTGTACTGCTGCCTTTGTCTCCATCTTTTCCAAAAGCAAATAAAACTAATAACTTCTTGACCTGCCTCAAGGAGTTCATCTTTTGCAAGGTAAGCTATAGAGAGACAGGACTGGACATGGGAGCTTGTGAATTCAAATACACTCAGACACTTTAAACATTTTCTGGCTGTGTGACCGTGGGCAAGTCACTTAACTCCAGATGCCTAACCCTTACTACTCTTCTGCCTTGTAATCAACACTTAGTATCAATTCTAAGATAGACAGTAAATGTTTAAAAAATAAAAAAGAAAGGTAAGAGGAACATCAAATGGACATTCTATTTTGCATTTTGATCCCATTTACATAGGCTTAGAGGGGGAAAATGGGAATCTTAGAGTGATATGACTAGTCCCGGTTATATTCTAGAGCAGTGATTCCCAAAGTGGGTGCTACCTCCCCCTGGTGGGTGCTGCAGCGATCCAGGGGAGCGGTGATGGCCACACTTTTTTTGTATTACATTCTATTCTGAGTTCAATAAATAGTTTCATAATTTCCAGGGGGTGCTAAGTAATATTTTTTCTGGAAAGGGGACAGTAGGCCAAAAAAGTTTGGGAACCACTGTTCTAGAGGAAAGAAAGGTAGATTTCTAGAGAATAAAACTACATTGATGAAATGGACACCAAGATAGATCAGACATGCTAAAGAATAAACTTCTAAAGACATAAAAAGAAAAAGTTCTGTTGACAAGAAAAAGAGATAGATTTAGATGCACCTTCTGATTTAGAGTTTTAAGAGATGTATAGAAAAGACAAAAAATGAGATCAGGCAAAAGAATCTAAATGTGAAAGTCTAGGTTAGTTCTCTCAGAATAGTGGCAAGACTCAATAAGTAAATGATCAAAGTATGAGAACAGAAGGAGATTTGCAAACTATAAAAAAATGTACTCCATGAAGTCTTCTCCCTGTCCTTCCATAATCCCTTCCCAGGGACTCTGGAGTAATGTTCCAGGGAAATCTCTAAAATAAAGCTTCAGTATAGTTCCTGTCTACACAAGGTGGGTAAAAGGGTCCTCCTTTCAGAAAGGTATTCCATATCTAATATGGATGTCATATATAGAAAAGCTTTTCATTTCTTCAATCTCAAAATGCATAGGAAACACGTGAAAACTACACGAAGTCTATTATATTCATTTTTGTCAGACCTTTTGTGGAATTGCTGAATCCTGAATTATCCTGAAAAAAGTGAAATCCAGAGCTCTTGGCCCCTCACTGAATGGCTTATCTACTGAGAATGGTTATCTACTGAGGAAATCCTTACTTCTAGGAATCTGGTGGCAGGCTCTCAACTTCAGGAATTTTAGCCTGAACAAGTAACCCTAAGGCTGGATTCATCCATTCTCAAGATCTGGTCTCTGATTTGTGCTAAAAAAAAAAAGTAAGGAGAAAGAAGCCAGAAGTGGAAGGTCTAAACTCTCAGGCTTATCTATGTAGGCACAATTCACATTCACCATGAGCCCTTTGCTGCTCCTAGGGTGGAGAGGAAGCCTGAGAAATAAATCCCTTTCTCACTTCTTTGCCTGACTTTGTTCTGGAAATCCAAGGGTAAAAGAATGTATTCAATTCACAGGTCATTCTTATAGGTTCCAGGTGAAAACATTAATCCTCAGACATTAATCCATCATTTTGGGCTTCTGGCAATCAATAAGCAAAAGACAACTCTAGGGGGCAGCCAGGTGGCTAAGTGGATTGAGATCGGAGGTCCTGGGTTCAAATATGACCCTAGGCAAGTCACTTGACCCCCATTGCCTAGCCCTTACCACTCTTCTGCCTTGGAACCAATGCACAGTATTGATTCCAAGACGGAAGAAAGGGTTTTAAAAAAAAGACAACTCTAGCCACTGAGGATTAATCAGAAGAGTTCTCTGTTCCTTTCCTTGTTGAACTCATTAGCTTTCACAGGCCAATTATCATCCCTATACAGATGATTCCCAGATCTATTTATCCAGCCTTAGTTTTTCTCCTATGCTATGGTCCCAGCTGTCCATTGGATACTTCAAGCTGGATTTCCCTTAGACATCTCAAATTCAACATATCAAAAAACAGAACTTATTATCTTTCCCTTCTACCTTCCATACACTTTTCTGCTATAATTTCCTATTGCTGTCAAGGGCACCACCATCCTTCCAGTTGTCTAGGTCCAAAACCTTGGTTTCTTATTTGACTCCCCACTCTACTCTACCTCAAAAAAAAAAACAAGTGGTGGCCAAATCTTGTCATCTCTGTCTCCACAATATCTTTTCAGCACTTAACATAGGTTTGGAGGCAGACAGCAGGCAGTGAGGGGTAATAATAGGAGCAACACCCTCATACTCTGAAATCTTACACGTCTTACTAGTTAGCACTAGTTAAACATCAACTGAAAAACCTGTAGTTTCAGCATTACTTAAGAATAACTTGCAGACTGATCAATTACCCATGCTGGGTACCAGATCTGAAATATTCTATCCTGGGCATCAGCTTTGTGTCTAATCTATTTTACTAATTACTCATATTTGCTTTAGATTAGATGCCTTGAACTGTAAGATACCCTCTCCAGACTATTCCACCAGTTATTAGGCTATTATACCACCATAAACTCTTCTTCAGATAAAATTCACTTCTTAATTCTGGATTGAATGGAATTTGAATCTCTCATTCTTGGGGCGAGATCCTGCTACAAACTTGGGTGTGTTTCTCTCACAACAATAGAGCTTGGCACATAGTAAACTTTTTTAAAAACAATTTTTTCTACTATTAGATGTAAAAACAATTGACATCCATTTTTAAAAAGTTTTGAGTACCAAATTCTCTCTTTTCTGACCCTGTCTCCTGCATTCTCCCTCTATCCCCTTTCTACTCTCCAAGACAGCAAGCAATCTGATACAGATTTTACAAGGACATAGTCAATGTTTAACAAATGCTTGTTAACTGACTGACATGTATCCCATTCTCTCCACTCCCCCAATATAGGTCCATCTCTCTTATTGCGATAGCCTCCTGACGATTCTCCTTCACTCAGATCTCTCCTGGCTCCAATTAGCTCTCCATCCAGATCGCAGGGGTTTCTCTGCTCCCATCCCCAATTCATTAAATTCTATTTGTTCTCTTGTACCTCTAGAAGCAAATATAAACTCCTTTATTTGGCATTTAAAACTCTTGAAATCCCAATCCTTCCCAGTTTTTCTAGAGTGCTTATATGTTACTCCCTTCCAGTCTCTGCAATCCAGGAAGACTAGCTTACTTGTTAATACTCACACAGAATGTTCCATCTCCCATCTCCATGATGTTGTGCTGCCTGAAATGTTCTCCCTTCTCATCACAATCTCTTAGAATTCCTTGCTTCCTTTGATTAACTTTGAACACTTTCAGGAGAGATGCCTTTATTGGGCCACCAGTTGCTAGATGCTTCCTCTCAAAGGTAATTTTTTAAATAGTTTAAATAATTTAAATTTTAAATTTTAAAATACACTGTACGTACCTGTACCTTACTGTATGTACCATCTTGAATGTCTATGTATGTGCTGTCTCAGCTATTACAATTCAAGCTCCTTTTTGCTTTTTTTTATCCTCAGAATTAATAAAAATGGGTGAAGTTTATTAAGCACAATAAGTGCTTAATAAATATTTCTTCACTGACTGTCCTTTCTTCAAGGGGTAGGGTTTGTGTTTCTCTCAACAAAGATTAAGGATTCATCTGTGGCACAATGAGAGCTGCTGCTTGCAATTTCCCTCTAAGATTAAGACTGACTTTATTTCATTTTCTTATTTATCTTATTTACAAGTAAATAATTTATTTTGTCCTGTAACTGCTTTTATCCTATAATTTCTTGGTTCAGAGTTCAGCTGGCCTGAAATGAGTCAAGTTTAGAAATGCAGCTCTTCTTGACTCAAAGAATTTAACTGACTTTGGAGACTGTATGTAAACACAAGGGAGTTTGGGTTCAATATCTTTATACCACCAATGCATACCTTCAAGGATTTCTAGTTTGTTGTCCAAAACAGCTGGTCTCTTATCTTTTGATATTGCACCTGGACTCCAACAATGAGCACATTTTAGTCTTTTGAGAAAAGAAAGGGGGGTCATTGCAAGACCCTATTACCAAACCTCTAACTGATCATACTACACCCCAACCCTTTAACCAATCATGTGTCCTCAAATTTATGGTGTCATCTATCCTGTTCTGTTCTTTGTTTGGTACCTCCCAACAATATAAGGGAAAATGCCCTTTTGCTCAGAATCTTCGGCATAAACGGAGAAAAGCCACCAATCCATTTATGAACCATTCTCCTACTAATAAATTTTATCATGTTTTCATTTGAGGCAACTCATAAACCTCACTCTGGTCATCCTTGTTCCTTCTAGGATTTCTGTTTACTGCGATCACTCAATAACTTTTCCTCCTTTGAGGTTTATTCAATCCACATTTATCACCCAACCTAGATTTTGATCACTATTATCTATAAACCCCTAGGATATTTTTCTCCCTTTCTCTTTTAATTTTTAAATTTGGCTATGTACATAAGATGATTCATTCTCTGCAAAGTATTACATGCTAAGATGAGTTGAACTTGGACAAATGTCGTCATATGTACAGACATTGAATAAAGTGGGTTCCTGGAAAAGATCTAGTTTGTGCTGTGAAAAGGAGTAAGAGGAACAAATAATTTGGCACCAAGAATATATCTAGTTTTGTTTTGAGGTGGTACCATGTCTGAAGTTGGGGAAAAGGGAAATAAAATTGTTTTTAAAGGTAGTCATATCAACATAGAAGTTGCCAGTTTAGATTGGAGAATGTTACATACCACATCCTCCCACAAGGGATCTCAGATCTCTCAAGCAGGGACTCCTGGGGCAAGTTAACTTATTACAGTCATTCTCTACTTCACAATTTTCACATGTTCTAGGTCCACGGGTATAAAGCTTCTACTACTCAGTGCTGTGGCTCCCTCCTCTTTCTGATCTTCTCTCTCCATAGGAGGGTCAGGCAAAAATAGCCCCAGAGCCTGGTTATGTTCCTGAATGTCAGTGCCTCCAGCCTCATTACCTTCCATAGATACCATCTCAACATTCTCCCACTCAGGATCTTGCTTCAAAGATTGGTACAAAAGTGTATTGCATCTCCCATCTTCAGGCTCTTCCAGTCATCTGTTCTCTAAGGATCCCTGATGCTGCCCTTTATTAACTAACATTCTGGTTTGAAAAGATCTAGTCAGACTTCATCTTATCTCCTGCCACAACCATTCCTACCATTCAGGCCAGTGTCATTCCAAGTCCACAACTCAACTCCCAATTCAACTTCCAGAGTTGGAATTGTGGAATCTCTTTCCTTTCTCAAAGAATTTAGCACCTAGCTCATTGTCTCTTTCTTCCCTCCATCTCCTTCCCTCATTATTGATGTTCCCACAAATACTCTAACTTCTAAATTTCTCCATTTATTCAACATGAAGGACCACTTCCTCAATTCCTTAGCTAATATATTCTTTTTTTTTTTTAAACCCTTACCTTCTGTCTTGGAGTCAATACTGTGTATTGGCTCCAAGGCAAAGAGTAATAAGGGGTAGGCAATGGGGATTAAGTGACTTGCCCAGGGTCACACAGCTAGGAAGTGTCTAAGACCAGATTTGAACCTAGGACCTCCCATCTCTAGGCCTGGTTCTCAATCCACTGATCTACCCAGCTGCCCCCAGCTACTATATTCTTAATTTTGCCATCACCCACAACTGTTCCATTCCCATGTTCAAAAGCTTTCCTTTATCCAAATATAATCATTTATCTTTGCATCTCTCTATGCCTCAACCCTCCAAAACCTATTCTTCATCCTTACCCTGACTTCCAATCCCTCTATCCAATATTATCCCAAGCCACCATTCTAGTTCTGGTTATACTTTGCTCTTTTCCCAGTCTTAACCAATTCAATTCTATGCTATCCTTTCTTCTTGAATACCTTTGTCCTATTGTCTTGACAAACCCTATCCCTGGATTGTTCCCACCACCTGCCCACTTCAATCTTACTTAAATGTTGGTGAATGGAGCTAGAGAAAAATCACATTTATTGGGCACACTACAGATTATTTCATGTAATCTCAACTGGACCCTCTCTGTTAGCAACACAATCTTATTACTCCTCCCTAATCAATTTCCTCTTTTTACTCATCATTGCCACAGTTCCGATTATTTTCTTTTCTTTTCAGGTCTCCCTTGTTACTTCTTTTCCCCACCATTTATGCTGAGGACCTCATCTCATACTTACCTAAAAAAATGGGTGTTGAAAGCTATCCAACATCTCCAGGAAATCTGATAAGGATGGCTTAGGTGATAGAGAAAGATGAGGAGACTCTGGATTTCTGTCAGCTCATGGCTCCAGCTTTTTTTCTGGTAGCATGGAGTTTATTTATATAGATAGCAAGACTCATTTCACACAAAGAACAAAGAAACTTCACAGTTGAGCAGAAATACAAATTATGTCATATTAAAGCACGAAAAACCTCAGTGACTTCAGGGTAGTGATAGCCTGGAATAGAACAAGGTCCAAGGCTAAATTCTGGCCGCCTTATTATCAGAAAGCTAAGTCTGGGAATACTTTCTCGGGCGGAAAGCCCCTGCTGGAGGAGGTTTTGTCTAGATTTGGCCTTGACTGTCTAGAAACAGATTCAGTGGCAAGGCAGCTTTTTGCTTAATTTCTGTCTTTTTAGTCTTGGAGAGAAATTGTTAACCTCTTAACTTCTGGTTTGCTAAGAACTTAAAGTTTTCCAATGAGACTATAATGCTTTCCCATAGAAAAGGTGTGGATCATAATAGGGGTCAAAAGAGGAGTCTTAATGGCTCCCAACAAATGGGGTCCATTTACTGAAAGCTTACTCAGTTTCTCAAAATGAGGCAAAACTTCTTGGCAAGGCCTACCCTTTTACCCACTCCTTTAATTCTTTTATCCCCCGTTGTCCCACCTTGACCAGCCGATTGCCTCCACTATAATTCCCACTCTCTCTTTAATCCTTGATCACTCCCTATTTACTGGTTTTTTCCCTGGGGCTTGCACCCCCAAGAACCCCTCACACTACAAAACCAAAAAAAAAAAAACCTTACCTTATTACATGTGCTCCCTGCTATTATCTTATAGCTCTTCTTCCCTTTGTAGCTAAACTCTTTGAAAAAAAAAAAGTCATTGATAATTAGTGTTTCCTCTTTCATGCTTTTAAACCTTCTTTTAATGTGGTTTTCAACTTCATAATTCAATTGAAACTATTCTTTCCAAACGACTCCTTAAGCCTCTGAAAGCTCTGTTGCCCTCAAACTCTTAAGACCTTATACCATACTTTACTAAGAAATTCACAATGAAGTCCCTGTTCTCCTCCACACTAAATCTCAAAACTTTTTGACATTATTCCTTATTCTTGGTCTAATGAACCTTTTGCTTAACAAGAATACCCTTACTTGAACATTTGATCGAATCTGCTTACAACTCTAAAAGATGACTCCAAAATCATCTCTTCTCACTTTCTAGTCTTCATTTCTCCCTATATTTCTCCTTGCTTGAATGAGTGAATACAAAATCATTTAGTAAGTGCTAACTACTGTCAAACACTGTGCTAAAGAGTTGAGGATTCAAACAGAAAGCCAAACTGCCTTTATTTTAATGATCTCACATCCTAATTCAAGGAGATAGCAAAGTAAATATGGCAGCATGACATAAATATGTAAATTAGTCCCCACTCCTATTTGTATTATCAACAGACCCCACAAAGGAAAGATGCAGAAGCACTGTGGGAAGCCGGTGGAGTAGGGTGTGAAGCTTCCTTGCCCTCCTAACATCACTCCAAAACAACCAAAATAAGTCATGAAATAAATTCTAAAAGCATCAAAAGTAAACAGGAATTGATGGTGAAGCTAAACATCCAGAGACAACTGGGGAGGAAAATTTCTGACTTCTTTGGCCACTCTGAGCTCTGGGGGCAGGAAAAGAAGGGAAATGTTTGGAATCAACCATACCATCCCAGAGGGTGGGATTATAAATCTCACCTTGTTTGCTGGGCCCTAGAGCCTAGTTATGGGAGGATACCACTGAAATCTATATCCACAAGTAAAGGTTCCTAGGAGGAGCTATATCAGCAGAGGCAACAGCTGCCATTGATAGACCTCCACACCATGGGCTTCTACTGGCTCTCAGCTGAGAACTGAGGGAGCAGATACCGTGGAGTCCATGTGTGCCACCCTAAGGACAGGACATCAAGCCTTTGGAGGACTGGGGAATAGGACTGATGTCTGCTCTGTCCTAGACTGTGGTGGTGGAAGAGGAGGAGTAAGGAGGAAGGAGAGTGAACCAGTGAGTGTGGTTGCTGAGGGACTGGGACTTAGCTGTGATTGCTCCCAGGAGAGGGGGGTCCCTGGTTACACCACAGGGGGAGGTGGTCTGTCTGTTTGTAGTTGAACTGAAGTTGTAGTTGAACTGCCCTCAGACTCTGATTGGAACAATTGAGATGAATCACAAACTGGGGCTTGAACTGGAGATTGGGTAATACATCAGATCTTAGGCTATGAAAATTGGAATAACTAAATAGGGTCTGGGAAAAAACAAACACAAAAATTCCTGAAGCCTAACATACCCCAATTCAAAATATAAACCAAAAATGAGCAGTCAAAGGAGAAAGACTCTAACCATTGATTATCTATCATAGCTATCTAATTAATAGATACTATGGGGACAGAGAAGACCTTGGTTTAAACTCAGAGGACAATAAAGTAAAAATACTTATGTCAAAAATAGCAAAGAAACACAATAAGTGTCCACAAGCTCAAAAAGTGTTTTTTGAAGAGTTTTTAAAAGACCCAAAAAACCAAATGAGAAAAGTTGAGGAAAAACTAGGAAAAAAATAAAAGTAAAGCAAGAAAATCAAGAAAATTATGAAAGAAAGATCACCCAAATGGAAAAAAAGATCCAGAATTTCATGGAAGAAAATAATTTATTAAGAACTAGAATTGGACAAGGAGAAGCTAATGATCTTCTAAGACAACAAGAAATAATAAAGGAAAACCAAAATAATAAAATAATAGAAGAGAATATGAAACATTACCTCATAAAAATAATATACCTAGAAAACAGATCAAGAAGAGACAATACAAGAATAGTTGGATTTCCAGAAATACTATGATTAAAAAAAGGGGAAAAAAGAATTTAAACACCACATTCCAAGAAATCATCAAGGAAAACTGCTTAGAAATTGTAGATTCAGAGGGTAAAATGAAATTGAAAGAATCCACTGATCACCATCTCAAAGACACCAAAAGATGTAAATGCACAGAGACATCATTGATAAGTTCCATAGCTCCCAGGTTAAGGGGAAAAAATTAAATACTTTGGAGTATTTAAGTATCTGCTGTCAGAATATTTAAGTATCTGCTGTCAGAATAACTCAAGACCTAGCAGCTACAAAATTAAAAGAAAGCAAGACATGGAGCACACACGGCATTTCATAAAGCAGAAGAAGTGGGCTTACAACCAAGTAAAACTAAACATAACTATAAAAGATGAAAAATGGATATTTAATGAACTAAGGGAATTTCAACTATTTCTAGGGAAGAATCCAGAACTCAGTAGAAAATTTGATCTATAAAAAGCATGAAAGTAATGATGGAAGACTAATAATAAATGACCCAAGACGTCAAAATGTTTGATTCTTGTATGGGAAAATGTTAGTTAGGACCTCATAGGAATGGCATTGTTGCTTGGGTATTCTGGAGTGACATGTAGGAAAACTTGAGGTCAATATGAATATAATGGAATGAGCCAAAATGGTGATGGAGTTGATCAGGAGGAGGTAGAGTGGAATATCTATGTCTTGGTAGAATACTACTGTGCTATAATAAACTGATTTTTTTTAAAAAACCTGGAAAGAACTATAGAAGATAATGAACAGTGAAATAAGTAGAACCAAGAGAACATTATACAGAGCCACACAACTAATACTGGAAGAATAAAATGAAAATTTTACCTCCTGAAAATGAACAGAGATTTAATTTATATGAACATGTTCTTTTCCCTGATGATATCCTATTGTGATATAGGGAAGATAGGGAATGGTTGGGATACTTGTATATGGGATCTATTATGTAGATATGAAGAAAAATAAGTTAAACATATAGAAGATCTATGATTTTATTTGTGTACTATCTTCCTTTTCTTTACATATGGAAATTTTTTATTTGAATTGGATCTATTTGGAATGTTTTGCTTGGATTTATAAACATTATAAACATAATAATAACAAAAACAAAGGACAAATCCATAGGGAATCAGGTACTTTTGAGTATGACACATATACAAGTTCATACAGGCTCATGATATGACATTTTTACTTTATTTTGTAAAATGCAAAGCAGTAACAATGTCAAAAGGTAGCCATGCAAATTAAGAGTGATCTGGAACATTTGGAATATTTGATCCTGGATGGATATTTCCCTTTTAAATAATTCCACACCCTCTTCATGGATTCCAAGTCTAAATTCTAATCTCAAAGTTAAGAATTGTTTTTCTTCTATCCCCCACTCTCTACCCACCCCCCCTACAGTTAGCATTCAAAAGACCCAAAGAGTTTTTTAAAAACCCAAAAGTATAACTTAGAAATGGAACAAATTGTTCTTGGGATTTGCATTTCTTTTTTCACCATGGTGTAATATGGAAGAGAAAATAATTGTGAGCTGAAAAAAGTAGGGGAACATTGTCTTTTAGGAGGAAAAAAAAAAGAAAGAAACTGAACCCAAACTTATGTATTTTCTAAAGTTGTCCAATCTGGGAAGAATATCAGAATTGTCACCAAACTAAAATAATATTTCATAACATCACAGAATTTCAGAGTTGAAAGGGACCTCGTAGGTCCCTGGTTCAGGCCCTCCCCATCCCCCTATACCTCACATAGCCAATCACTTGCTAAATTTTGACTGTTCCATCACAGCATATCTACAATCAGACACTTTATTTGCACTCACACAGCTATCAACTTAGTTCAGATTCTCACTAGCTCTTTTCTAGATTATTGCAATAGCTTCCTATTTGGTCTTTCTGTCTCAAGTCCTTTATGAGTCTGGTTTATCCTATACATTGCTGCCAGAGATGCAGATGGACCAAGAGAGATGGAGACAGAGTCAGAAACAGAGAGAAAGAGAAAAAGATAGAGAGAAAGAGACAGAGATCTGTAATGAGGAAAACAAGTTTGTTTATTTTTGTTTGTATTCTTTTTAAAATTTAATTTTTTAACCAATTATATGTAATAACAAATTTCCCTATAAGTTTTACAAAGTTATATGATCCAAATTGTCTCTGTCCCTCCTTCCTTCCCCCTCCCAGAGCTGGCAAGCAATTTGATTTGGGTTATACATATATTATCATGCAAAACATTTCCATATTGTTCATTTTTGTAAGAGAATTATCTTATAAAACCAAAAACTCCAAAATACATACCCAAATAAACAACTGAAAAATTGTATTTTTTCATCTGCATTCTGACTCCAACAAGTTCTTTCTTTGGAGGTTGGATAGAGTTCTTTGTCTTAAGTCCCTCAGAATTGTCCTAGAATGGGAATTATATTCTATATCATATAGAATATATAGAAATATATATATATTCACTTATTTATATAGATTATATGTGTCTATGTAATCTCTCTTTATATAGATGCATAGATATATAGATTAACAATATCTATGATATTCTTCCAATCTAGTAACCTTTCAAAAATGGAAATAAGGATGACTTGATATGACCTATTTTTTATGAATGCATTCTGGTTCTTAGTAATCACTTAACCGTATATGTTTGCACACCATCCTTTTATAGTGATCTTTCCAGAAACTCATTTCTAGGTCTTCTAATTAAAAAACAAAACTTTTCCTGATAGTATCATGCTAGTTTAGTTCAACTTATCACAGGGCCATTTTGGTCATTGTTAGGCTATTATAGCACCACAGTCATCCCCTAAATGGTCTCCTAATAACATTGAGGAATTAATGTAATTTCCTTATTGCCAAAGGGGCTCTTAAGCATTGTCCTAAATCTGTCTCTGCATCTGTTTTTCTTGTTTTGAGGCACAACAGTTGTTGGAATCAAAATTTCCTTCATGTTCTAAAGGGAAATAGATTTGTTGTCCAAAGGGAGTTCAGTTTAAAATTAAATGTCATATTTCTAGCTGTAGACAATGCCTTTTGCTCTCCCAACATGTGTATTCAATATTATATTCAAATTTTGCCAGGGAATCTTCTCCCTAGAGATGGCATATAACTACTTTTAATTGCAATGTTCTTTTCTGAAGTCCAATCCTTGTTCATTTATTTGTAAAACTGGATCATGTCTTCAGGCCAAGATATGTAGCTGTAAGTACAAATCCTTATTCAATCTGGTTGAGTGAAATTTTAAAATACAGAATCGATGTTTATCAAGTCCAGGAATTTGGTTAAATATCTCAGTGATTACTTTGAGAGAAATATCACTTGTTTCTACTTCATGCAAGAATTCCCCATAAATCTACATTGATTATAACATTGGCTATATCCTGAGGTATGCTCTTCTTTGCTTTGTGGGAGCTATGTTCTCTTCTTCCTTTTTTTTTTCTTTCTAAAAACAGTACATCCACCTTTGGTTCCATCCCTTCACATTTTCTATAGCAGATTGCCTCCCATAATCCTTCTTTCAGTCTTTCCCTATAATAATAAAAGTACTTAACATTTATCTAGTACCCACTCTGTGTCAGGAACTGTGCTAAGCATTTTACAATTATTATCTCAATTGATCTCAACACTCTTGGGAGGTATGTGCTATTATTTTCACTGTTTTATAGAGAAGAAAACTGAAGCTAAGTGACTTGCTCAGGGGTCATGCAGCTATTAAGTGTCTACAATTGAATTTGAACTCAGGACTTTCTAATTCCAGACCTAGGACTCTTTCTATTGTGTCACCCAGCTACCCCAATCTATCTGTTCCTTTCCAATTCTTTACAAGAATGCCCAAGTCTCTTTAATCCTAGGGGAAATCCTCCTTCCTACACTTTACCAAATCATCAAGTTCTGAATATCTTCTCCTTTCACAGTTTATTCTTGGGAAAAAGTGACTCTTCTCTCCCAGTTCATTTCTCAATTTTTTATATATTGGCTTCTGCTTTCACCACTCAATTTCCACTATTTTCTCCAAAGTTACCAGAGAGCTCTTAATCACCAAATCTAATGACCTCTTCTCTAAGCTTCATTCTTCTTGACCTCTGAGCATCCTCTGATGCCATTGACTATGTTCACTTAGACACTCTCCTCTGCATTTTTGTGACCTTTTGTGACACTGCTCTCTTCAATCTCTTACCCATGCTTTTACATTTCCTTTGTTGGTTCATCATCCATATCATGCTTCTTAATTGTTTTTTCTCCAAAGCTCTGTGCAAACTTTCTCTTTTATTCTTTCTCTACACTGTCTCAATGACCACTGTGTAATTAGGATTTGAACCCCAGAACTCTCTTTCCCAGCTTCCCATGCTCCTTCTCACATTAGGTACTAATGTGGGGAAGATACAAGTTTTGTGTGACCCCACCCTTCGCTTTCTTTTCTTCCTCTGCTTGAGGCTTTTACTTTTGTCCTTTTATTTTCTTTTACTTCAAGTAATTATTAATAATCTTATAAAATATAATATTTGGATTTATTGGATATTAATTTAAATTTTACATTGATGGCAACCAGAAGTCTGGAGTTATAGGACTCTGACTCTGCTCTAAGTTGTAAAGCAGTTTTTAGGGACAGATTAGCTTTAGAAGCCTCCTGCTGTTTCTGCTGTCTACAAGCTACTGCAGTTTGCACCATTGCTCCCCTTGCTCCTGCAGCAGCCTCCATACCACTGCTATTTGCCCTCAGATTTGAGAACTGTTTAGAAGCACCTTTTTCCTGCTGGGAGAGTGAGGTCTAAATCCTGTTGGGCTCGCCACACACACCCCCCCGTGTGGTTCTCAAGCCTTTGCTAACTGCTTTTCAGCAGGGGAACATAGCAAGGAACAGCCAATCTATGCTATCCACCCCAACCCCAGCCTAACTAACTCAGAGGGACTTCCGTGCTCCTGGATGTGGGGGTGGGGACTGAGGTGTCATGGGGCCACTGGCTTTACCCCTGGGAAGGTGGGGGGAAGAGATAGAACTCTTCTCCCAAACATTTTTCATGAGGCTTTTACTCCTTGCCACACTAGGGTAGCGCCACTACAGACAGGAAGTAGATTTGCAACCAGTTTAATAAGTAGAATTGCAATCATGGCCCAGTTTTCTGTCTATCTCAAACAGCTCCTCTTCCAGAAGAACATTACTGAGCTCGCACAGTTCAGAATTTTATGGTGTCTTTTCCTACTACTGTTCCTGGGTGTACTGTCTGGATACATTGCAATTGATAGCTTGAGTAATCTCAAGATTCAGAGGGGAGATGCCTCTCCCTACATCCCATTGCCATTTCGGCCTGCCCAGTCTCTGCAACACATCCAATATAGAGTTCATCCACATTATGCTCAATGCAGGTATGGGGAACCCCAGAAGTGTGATCAAAAGAATCTAAATGGATGATGATACTGGGAAGGGGAAGAAACCCCAAAGAGTCTGGAGGTGAATTTTAAGCTTTTTTGAACACCATTGCCTCATTGATGTTTGTTCCCCTCCAAATAGTGAAGAAGTCTTTGTAATGCAGCTATCAAAATTGGAGAAAAGAACTCTTGGATCCAACGCTCACATGTAAAGAGAAACATCTTCTATATAGAGAATGAGTGACTGTATATTGTCATGTTTATTATATTTGCTAATTTGTTTAAGATTTAATTTTGTTTTTAAGTTTACATATTAAGTTAATCTATAATATTCTGTTACACTATGTCACTTTCTGTTACTGTGTTTTAACTATTAGCTATATATTCTGTTATACTGTCTTTATTTATATTGTCCTATGCTTGGACTGGAGAAAATACCATTATAAAAGTCCATAAACTAGTTGGACGAAACCTTTGGAGAAGTTGATGTGCTCTTATGATTCTGGGAATTTTGGTACTCCTCTCAATGTGCATTCGCTTCTGTACTACTGTTTTAAAAAGCTGTTACTTGGTGAAAATTATGTGTATTCACACTGTGGATAATGACCAAGTTAAAAAGGAAATGGATGTCATTTTTGGGTGAGAAACCTTTGTATTGTGCTTCTCCTTGACATAGTGTGTCACTGATAGTGAACTATATAGTTTTTTTAAATTTTAAACTTTTATTAATATTCATTTTTAACATGGTTACATGATTCATGCTCATACTTTCCCCTTCACCCCCCGCATCCCCCCCACCCATGGCCGACACACATTTCCACTGGTTTTATCATGTGTTCTTGATCAAGACCTATTTCCAAATTGTTGGTAGTTGCATTGGTGTGGTAGTTTCGAGTCCACGTCCTCAATCATGTCCACCCCGACCCATGCGTTCAAGCAGCTGTTTTTCTTATATGTTTCCTCTCCTGCAATCCTTCCTCTGAATGTGGGTAGCGTTCTTTACCATAAATCCCTCAGAATTGTCCTGGGTCATTGCATTGCTGCTAGTACAGAAGTCCATTACATTCGATTTTACCACAGTATATCAGTCTCTGTGTACAATGTTCTTCTGGCTCTGCTCCTTTCGCTCTGCATCAGTTCCCGGAGGTCTCTCCAGTTTGCCTGGAACTCCTCCAGTTTTTTATTCCTTTTAGCACAATAGTATTCCATCACCCGCATATACCATAATTTGTTCAGCCATTCCTCAATTGAAGGGCATACCCTCCTTTTCCAGTTTTTTGCCACCACAAAAAGCACAGCTATAAATATTTTCATGCAAGTCTGTTTATCTATGATCTCTTTGGGGTACAAACCCAACAATGGTATGGCTGGATCAAAGGGCAGCCATTGTTTTATAGCCCTTTGAGCATAGTTCCAAATTGCCAGCCAGAATGGTTAGATCAGTTCGCAACTCCACCAGCAATGCATTAATGTGCCAATTTTGCCACATTCCCTCCAGCATTCATTACTCTCCCCTTCTTTCATTTTAGCCAATCTGCTAGGTGTGAGGTGATACCTCAGAGTTGTTTTGATTTGCATTTCTCTAATTATTAGAGATTTAGAGCACTTTCTCATGTGCTTATTGACACTTTTGATTTCTTTACCTGAAAATTGCCTATTCATGTCTCTTGCCCATTTATCAATTGGGGAATGGCTTGATTTTTTATACAATTGCTTTAACTCCTTGTATATTTGAGTAATTAGACCCCTGTCAGAGTTTTTCGTTATAAAGATTTTTTCCCAATTTGTTGTTTCCCTTCTAATTTTGACTACATTGTTTTTGTTTGTACAAAAGCTTTTTAGTTTAATATAATCAAAACCATTTAATTTACATTTTGTAATTTTCTCTAACTCTTGCTTGGTTTTAAATTCTTTCCTTTCCCAGAGATCTGATAAGTATACTATTCTGTGTTCACTTAACTTATTTATAGTTTCCCTCTTTATATTCAAGTCATTCACCCATTTTTAATTTATCTTGGTGTGGGGTGTGAGATGTTGATCTAAACCTAATCTCTCCCATATTGTTTTCCAAATTTCCCAACATTTTTTGTCAAATAGTGGATTCTATATAGTTTTGAACTGTTTGGAGAAGGAGCCATAGAGATGGCTGCAGAAACCACACACTGAACGAAAAGATCCAGAGAGAACTTTGAGATGTTGAACTGTGGGGGAATGAGTGCATTTATTTTGAACACTTATGCCAAAGGGGACTGCCCCCTAATTTTTTTTTTTTTTGTCAATGAGCCTAGCAATCATTGGTTTTGTTTTCTTTCTCTTTTATTTCTCTCTTATCCCCAAATTATTATAATTTCCCCTTAGAAAGTTCAATATTGTATGTACCTCTAGTTACAAATCTTTAGAGATACAAGTTGGTTATGTGTACTGATTCATTGGAGAAACTAGGCATATAAATCTGGGAGATTTCTACATGCTCATTTCCCAAAGGAATCACGGGGTGGGGATTGTGTAATTAGGATTTGAAACCCAGGAATGACTTCCCCAGCTTCCCATGTTCCTTCTCATGTTATGTACTAACATAGGGAAGATATAAGTTTTGTGTGACCCTGCCCTTCATTCTCTTTTTTTCCCCTTTTCATGGCTGGGATAGCTACCTTTATTCAGGCTTTTACTTTTGTCCTTTTATTTTCTTTTACTTTAAGTGATTATTAATAAATCTTATAAAATATAATACTTGGAGTTATTGGATATTAATTTAAATTTTACACCACTGAGGACCAAATTTATATAAGCCGCTCTAGTTTTTTGAGATCCACTCATGTTTCTTCATCTACCTACAGAACATTTCAAATTTATTGTCCTAGAGATATGTCAAACTCAACAAATCCAAAACTAAACTAATTTTCTTTTTCTCTTAACTCACTTTTCTCTCAAATTTCTCTCTTTCTATTGAGAGTACCATCACCCTTCTAGTCATCTAAATTCACAATATTGGCATTATCCTTTAATCCTCACTCTCCCCAATTCACCTCTAATAAGATGCCAAATCTTGATTTTTCTGCTTCTACCTCTCTCAAATCCATCCCCTTCTTTATATTCACATGGCCATCACCATAGTTTAGTCAGCCTCTCATCAACTGCAGCCTGGAGTATTGCTACAATCTTCTAATTGGTCTCCTTATCTCAAGTTTCTCCATACTCTGATCCATCTTCCACTCAGCTGCCAAATTTATTCCTAAAGGGCAAGTCTTGTCATATTACTCTGCTACTCAAAATACTCCAATAGCTTCTCTTGCTTCTAGGTCCAATTACAAACTTGTCTGTTTTGCTTTCGCAATTTGACCTCCTCCTGCCTTTCCATCTTTATCATACTTTATTCCCATTTCTGTATCCTTTAGTACTGGCCATTTTTACTGCTATTCACACATCTCTATACTTTTGCACTGGTGGTTACACTTTCCTAGAATGTCCTCCTTCATCATGTTTACTTCTTAGAATCCTTTTTTCCTTTAAAATTATTCTACTGCTACTTTCTCTATGAAGTGTTTCTTGATACTCACAGCTGCTGGTACCTTCCCCCACCAAATTATCTTCTATTTATTTTGCATTGGTTTTGTGTACCTTTTATGTAAAGCTGTCTTTCCTGATAGAATGGAAGCTCCTTGAGGGGCAGGTTGTTTCCCCTTTTATCTTTGAATCCATAGTGCTTAGCAAATGATTCATTAGGTGCTTAATAAATGTATTTTCTTTAGTAGAATGTTTAGATCTGTAGCAATTAAAATCTGTGGGGATAGAAATTTTCGCTAATATAAATGAAAATTTAAGCTAATTCTCATAGGACTGACATAATTGCCATTTGTTGACATTACAAACCTCTACAGCAAGAACTCTTTTTAATGTTATCCACTAAGGATATTCATTGGGTATATCATGGAGAAGATTCATGGATAGGCATGACAGGGACCAGATTGGAATAGACCCATTCTCAAAGTCCTTCCAGTTCCAACATTTTGTGATTCAAGAGTTTCCATTTCAACTTTAGTTTTTATAGCTATAACAAAACCCCAAAATGGCACTCTTTTTACTCCCCTCCCCATTGATTTAAAATTTTAATTCAAGTAGCAACATTGGCAAAGGGAGGGAACATTCAGTCAACTTACCCAGAAAACAATACCAAATACATTTATGAAACACTGTGTTTCCACGAAGAATGATTTCAGCTATTTCCAGTAAGCCTTCACTACCATGTGATCATGGAAGCCCTCTGCAGCTAACTAGCAAAAGGCAAATGCATATAGTGATTGTCCTTTTAAAAATAATATTTTTTAATTTTAATTTTAATTTTAATTTTTTTAAACCCTTACCTTCCTTCTTAGAGTCAATACTGTGTATTGGCTCCAAGGCAGAAGAGTGGTAAGGCCTAGGCAATGGGAGTTAAGTGACTTGCTTAGGGTCATACAGCTGGGAAGTGTTTGAGGCCATATTTAAACCTAGGACCTCCCATCTCTAGGCCTGGCTCTCAATTCACTGAGATACCCAGCTGCCCCCAAAATAATATTTTTTTTAAGAAAAATTATGTTCATGTTGGACCTGTGGTCACTGGAGGTGAGATCTCTACTCCAGTGCTAATTAACAAATGGTCTTAGTGCATTATAGGAATTAAATTAATTAGATTTAATTCTAATTGATTTAATTCTAATTAATTTAATTAAAATTACTTTCCCAGGATCACAGAGCTAGTAAGTGTCAGAGATTTGACTTGAACCCAGTACTTCCTAACTCAGAGATTTGCCTACTATCCACTAAACTACCTTTCTGGTAAGAATTCTTCATTCCTTGCTTGCATAGAATAACTTCTTTCTTTTTCTTCTTTTTCATAATAGTCATACATGATAGGGTCCAGTTAGATAAATTATTTAGTTAGGGAAAATAGTAATTACATTGAAGATAAAATACACAAGTGTCCTGGTATGTCTTTTACTGATTCTGCTTTTGATTTCCTCTAGGAACATGTGCCTTACTTCCCTCAGTTGTCAATCATGAATGTTTTCCATCACTTATCTTCATTAAGAAGATGGAGAGAAACTAAAGAGGCATTAAAATAAGTTTAAAAAACTCACGAAAAATGAAACAGGAAAGAAAAGATACCTTTCACAACTTTTAAAATATTGGCCCTTGAGGATACCCAACATGATGGAAGGAATGCTAACTCTGCAGTCTGAAGACTTAGGTTCAAATCTTACCTCTGATGCTCACTACCTATATGACCTTGATCTCTGTGGACCTCAAGTTCATCATCTGTAAAGTAGGGTTGGTTAAGATGGATACTTCCAACTCTAGTTATATGATCTTACAATGTTCAATCTTACAACATAAGCAGTGAACTAGGGCAGGCAATAAATCCAGGGCAGGCTTCATTTTAGCAATATGATAAAGTCACTTGAACCTATCCATGGGATCAGGACCAAATCAGAAGTGCTGCAGTCTAATTATTCAAATTGCCTTAATTGGGTTGACCATGTCAAAAGACAATCTTTTATGAAACATAATTCCAGTAGGGGAATAAAGTGGGTAGGGGCAGGGGAGGGAAGAGGTCCTAAGTGGAATGGCACACTAATTAATGAGACCTTAAATATCATTTAGTTTAATACTGTTAAAGGGACTTAATCTCTCCCTCTGTCTAGCTTAAGAGGTGAGAGAGCAGAGTTTCTGAGTGGGTCAGAGAACTGACAAGTTCAGTGAGCAGTGAGCCAGGCTGAAGATTCTGTAGCCAAGGAGATGAGGACACTAAGGAGAGGAAGTAGGACCAGCTTTCTGGCAGGAAGGTGGTAAAACAGGGGTTGGTCAGTGAGCAGATAAAGGAATCAGCTGCTGAGGGAAGGGGCTTTTTGCCTCTAGGATCTCTAGAGAGCAGGCAGTCTGGCTCTCAGGCAAGGGGCTACATAGACAAAAAGTAGAAGTGCAAGAAATTTTTATAGGAAATTCAATATGGTGCTAGAAATTCTGGCACACATAGTGAAAGAGGAGGTTCCAACTTATTTCAAACAAATCCTATTCCCTGAAATCATTGATGAGCTAGCACATTTCACAGTTTCCAATTTTTTCAGGCTGTTATCATTTTGGGGAGTATTTTTTCTGATAAGATTACTTCAAATATAACAAATTTACCAAATAATTTACCTAGTTCTCTCTAAGAAGAAGAAACAATGGAAAGATAGCTTAATTGAGACTCGAATTGGGTACCTTGAAGATTGTATCTCTCAAATGGCCAAAATTATTTCTTAGCCTACTGAAACTAACTCTCACTCTAATCAATCTATCTCTCTTACTGTTCCTACTATTCATCCTTTCACCAACTCCATGGAACCTCAAGCAGAAACCCATGAGAAAAAACAACAATAAATAATCAAGTTAGAGGCCTATTCCCCTTAAGAGAAGTAACAACTTTTAATCCTAAAGAAGAGTTAATTGCCATCAGACATCAAAAACCATTTACCCCTCTGGATTTTTTAAACCCTTAACTTCTGTGTATTGGCTTATAGGTGGAAGAGTGGTAAGGGTGGGCAATGGGGGTCAAGTGACTTGCCCAGGGTCACACAGCTGGGAAGTGTCTGAGGCCGGATTTGAACCTAGGGCCTCCCGTCTCTAGGCCTGACTCTCAATCCACTGAGCTACCCAGCTGCCGCCTAGCACTCTGGATTTTGAGAGATTTAAGCAGAGCACCCCTTCTTTAGATGATGAATGCATAGTTGTTATCAAAAAGCTAGAAAGCATATGTCAAAATTTTGATCCAACCTGGATGGATTTTGAATATTTGTTAGAAGAGTTGTTAATGAAAAGGGAGAAAGATAAAGGTTATATTGCTTGCTAATGAGGCTTGGGAAAGGGGAGCAGTTCACTGGCTGCAAAAAGACCCCAAATGGGATTTTAACAATGAAGCTGATTACACTAGATTATGTAGTCACAGTAGGGAGTCACTACTCAAAGCCATGAGGGCATGTTCTGACAGACTGTGTACCTGGACAAAGTTTGAAAAACTCAGACAAGAAATTGATGAAAGTCCTTTACAGTTCATGGCCAGACTTATAGAACTAGGAGGAAGATATATAGACCTGGATTTGATCAGAAAAAGAGATGTTAGACAATTGAGAATGCGAAAAATTATTTTGGGGTGGTCAAGGATTATTTCAAAAACACCTGTTCTAACTGGCCAAATATGGAACCTTGATGAACTAAGGAGAGTGGTTGTATATGTGTATAATGGGCATGAAAAGAAAGATGAAGAAGATAGTGATTTAGTGGAGGCATTAAGAAAGGAGATAAAAGTATTAAAGGGAAAACTTGAAAAAAGAGATACAAATTATGGGGTAGTTATGGTCCCTTTGTGACAGTCTACAAACCAAATATCAATGTGTTACTTATGCAGAAAAAGGGGACACTTAATGTTAAATTGCAGAAGCTAGACTTGTGTATTCAATAATTTTAGAAATAATGGAAACTTTTAGGAACAAGTATTCTAGAAATAATAACAACAGAAACAATTACAGAAATGACAATTATAGAAATTATGATAATGTTAGAACCAATAATCAAAATGAGGTGAATGACATGTTACATTATATCTGAAATGGGACTTGTCCACACAATAGTCAAAATGTAAATCCTCCTCAACGAGAGGAATCCTAGAAAGGTGCACATGAATCTTTATGAAGGTCTGAGAGGGGAGAAAGGATTCTGAAATCAAAGATTGAAACATCTGATTTTCTGGACACTCATATAATTATACTAGTCATCCCAGTCCATCCTCCCCCAAATAGCAAAAGTAGAAAATATGTTATATGATTGTCTTCTAGATAGTGGGGCATCAAGATCTGTGCTGATGAGGACACCTGATTCTAATTTTAATTCTATTAGCTCAAACAATGTTATGGGGGTGTCAGGAGCACCTCTGAAAATCTTAAAGATTTTACTACGAATGGTGTCCGTGGGACTTTTATCCATGGAACATTTGTTCCTTTTAATGCCTAGGTCCCCTATGAATTTGCTGGGGAGAGTTCTTTTGTATAAATTAAGAGCAATGATAATATGCACTCAAGATGGCAATATTACATTAGAACTACCTGAGGAATCTCTAAATTTGTTCCCTGTACTCTTTCTAGATAGTCAGGAGGTGGATAAAACTCCCACCTTTGAAATACCAACAGATAAACCCAAATATCTCTGGGCTACATCTTCTTCTGATGAAGGCCTACTTAAAGCAGCTGTTCCTGTTCAAATTAGAACAAAAGGTGGCCCACCTCCTTCCATTCCTCAGTATTTATTATCAAAAGAGGCAATCGAGGGAATTGCCTCAGTGATAAATTCTTTAATTGAACAGAAAATAATAATCCCATGAAAATCAGAATACAATACACCTATCTTGCCTATTAAAAAACTGAAATTAGATGAAAATGAAAAACTTGCTTATTGATTTGTTCAAGATTTAAGGGCTATTAATAATAATGTCATCAAAAGATACCCTGTTGTTCCAAGTCCATACACTATTATTTCCTCTTTTCCTAGAACTGCTAAATATTTCACAGTAGTAGATTTGTGTTCCGCCTTTTTTTCAATACCCATCTATGACTATTCCCAAAACATATTTGCATTCACCTGGAAAGATTCTCATTACATGTCGTTGTCGTCTGCCTCAAAGTTACGTAGAAAGTCCAACTTTATTTTCCCAAATTTTGACACAAGATTGGGCAAATATTGAGTTTAAGGAAAACTGTTTAATACACTTTGTGGATGATTTGCTCTTGGCCTTACCAAATGCCACAGCATGCCAAGAAGATAGCAAATGTATCCTGTTGTAATTATATAAGAGAGGACACAAGATCTCAAAGGAAAAGGTTCAGTAGTGTCTCCCAAAAGTAGAATATTTAGGATTTGTTTTAACCGATGGTGCCCATTTCATTTCCTCTAAAAGTGTTGAAGATATCCAAAAATTGAGTGTCCCATTCTTTAAGAGACAGTTTAGAGCAATTTTAGGAACAACAGGATTTTGTAGGCAATGGATTCCTTGCTATGAAGAAATCACCAAACCCCTTATAGCATTGACAAAAGATGCAGTCACTGAACCACTCAGTTTGGAGGCAGAACACCTAGCAGTGCTTACTATATTAAAACAGGCTATCCTATCTGCCCCTGCTCTAGGTATCCCAGATTACAACAAACCATTCACTCTATATGTACATGAACAGAGAGGGAGTAGCTTCAGGTGTTTTAACCCAAGTTTTAGGACCTGTTCAATATCCAATTGCATATTGTTTGGCTCAACTAGATCCCATAGCTTCAGGAGCACCACCATGTCTTAGAGGCGTAGGTGCAACAGTTTTGCTAGTAACAAAATCTGCAGATATAGTCCACTAATGTTAATCTGTTCTCATGAAGTTGAAACATTGTTGCTAAGGTATAGAATACAGACATTCTCTGATCAAAGACTTATAAGATATGAAATAACTTTATTAGGCAATGAAAACATCACTTTAAAACAGTCAAACCTGTTGCTGCCAGATTTACCAATCACAGGAGAACCATTGCATAGCTGCAAATCATTAGTGTCCATGGCAGAAAAACTTTGTGATCATCTCCTGGACACTCCTTTGGAAAATTCAGATCTAGTTTTGTTTATGGATGGTTCTTCCTTTATGAAGGATGTTATACATTACACTGGAGCAGCTATAGTCATAGAATTTGCCACACTGTGGGCAGCTTCACTGCCTTCAAATATAAGTGCTCAAGGTGCAGAATTAATAGCTTTGAAACATGCCTGTGTAATCACAAGAGACAACTGACTCAAGATATACCTTCAGAATATGTCACGCTGTTGGTATGCTTTGACTTCAAAGAGGATTTTTAAGATCAGCTGGTAAAAATATCAAAATGTTAAAATCATCAATGAAATTCTTTTTGCTCTCCAACTACCTGAAACCCTCGCTGTTTTTCTCTGCCCATACAGGTGGAACTGACCCTGTCTCTAGAAGAAAACACTGGGCAGATGCTGCTTCAAAGCTCACTGCTTTAGAAGGCCCAGAGTTAATCTTAAATTTGGCAACTATCAATAACTCAGATTTATCTCTTTCCTATAATGAAAAAAGAATTTAAAAATGAAAACAAAACTTCAAGGAAAAACAGATGAATGGAGTATGGGTGGCATCCTACTCCCTAGAAATTTTTGTCATCAAATCTGTCAATCCATCCATAAAAATGGTCATTTTGGAACCCAAGGCATTGTAGACTTTGTGAAAAAAGTATGGATAGCCCCTGACATAACTCACACCACCTCTTAAGTGTGTGCAGCCCATCCCACCTGCCAAGCATATAACCAGCATGTCTTTCACAGAAAAGCCTTTGGTGGATATCCTTTGACTTACACACCTTTTCAACATCTGCAAATAGATTTCATTACAATGCCAAAGGCTAGACATTACAAATTTTGCTTAGTCATAGTAGGCCAGCTAACCAGATGGCCGAAAGCATTTCTAACCACTAGAGCAGTGATTCCCAAAGTGGGCACCACTGCCCCCTGGTGGGTGCTGCAGTGATCCAGGGAGTGGTGATGGCAACAGGTGCATTTGGGGGTGGTGAATAACTGTAAGGGGATGGTGATAGTATGTGACAGGGGGCGCTAAGTAATATT
The DNA here is from genome assembly GCF_016433145.1 of Gracilinanus agilis. Classification (NCBI taxonomy): domain Eukaryota; kingdom Metazoa; phylum Chordata; class Mammalia; order Didelphimorphia; family Didelphidae; genus Gracilinanus; species Gracilinanus agilis. The sequence goes on from NC_058135.1 coordinate 22,929,757, forward strand.
TTTTCTGGAAAGGAGGCAATAGGCCAAAAAACCACAGCACTAGAGCAATAGCAGCATTTGTTGCCAAAGTACTTTTAAGACAAATCATACCTTGTTTTGGCCTGCAGGCATGGATTGATTCAAATTGGGGAATTCATTTTACTGATTCAGTTTTATCACAAATTTACTCATGTTTAGGAATTACTCCAAAGTTTCATGTACCATAACCATCCCTAGAGCTCAGGCAAGTTCAAGGAATGAACAGAGAACTTAAAAACATGATCAGAAAATTATGCACTGAGACTCATTTGAAATGGCCTGAAGCTCTCCCTCTAGTGCTATTCTACCTTTGAAGCAGGCCCAGTGGAGATTTATACATCTCACCATTTGAGATGCTGTTTGGTCAACCACCAATGCATGCTAAACTATTTAACCCTGTGTATACAGCATTGCTAGGAGGAGATACTTCCATTGCCTCATAAATACAAGATCTGCACATCAAAATACAAGAACTTCAGGAATCCGGAGTCATGGTACAAGCTGGACCTATAGACTTTTCTCTTCATGATTTAAATCCAGGAGACACAGTATATGTAAAGAACTTCCAGCACATGGGAGCAACTCATCCAGCCTGGGAAGGTCCATTCCAAGTATTGTTAACAACTCCAACAGTGATAAAAATTGTAGAAAGGACATCATGGATCCATTGCTTTCATGTGAAAAGAGTACCTTACATCAGAAATGATTGACTGCATGCATCAAGGATAAGACTACAGAAACAACTGAACACTATTTTCAATGACATTGAACTCTTGAAATTATATTTTTTCAAGAGAATGTTTGATTTTTCTTGTACTTAAAGGTTTGATTTTGAAAAAGAATGTGTAATAGTTAATAGGTCGGTATATAATTTATATTGTGCTATAGAACTTCTATTGAGAATATTGTTATTTATATTTTTGTATATTCTTGTATATTTTTTATATTCTTCTATATTTTTGTACATAATAATAATTATAAACTTCTTATGTGGAATTTGTTAAATTTGGATTAATATCTTCAGGTTCTTATTTCTGTGGAGTATAGTCAGGATCATGTTATTTGTAATTGTATTTATTTGTATTTGTAACTGTAATTATTTGTAATTGCTTGTAATTTGAGACTTGTATATTGTAAAAACCAAGACTGGTTTTGCTTTCTTTCTTTCTCTCTTTACTTCTCCCTGTTTCTCATATTAGTATGGTTTTCTAATAATATAGGCAACTTCGACTAGGGAATATGAATATAAATATAAGATAGTTATGTTTGAAAGATCCATTGGGGAGACTAGTCTCCCAAAGGATATCAGGGGGGCATGTTAAAGGGATTTTCTTAATTTCTCTCTCTGTGTGTCTAGCTTAAGAGGCGAGAGAGCAGGATTTCTCAGTGGGTCAGAGAACTGACAGGTTCAGTGAGCAGTGAGCCAGAGCTGAAGATTCTGCTGCCAAGGAGATGAAGACACTGAAGAGAGGAAATAGGAAGAGCTTTCTGGCAGGAAGGTGGTAAAACAGGGGTTGTTCAGTGAGCAGATAAAGGAATCTGCCACTGAGGGAAGGGGATTTTTGCCTCTAGGATCTCTAGAGAGCAGGAAGTATAGCTTTCAGGCAAGGGGCTGCTGGCTGTTGGTGACAATTGACCATCTATCGTTTTAAGAGTTAGTTAGAGAATATTTTACAGATAGAGTAGAGTAGATTAGGCTTGGTGTGCCAGGCAGAAGAACCTGTCCTGAGAAGACAGTTAGAGATAGTATTAGGAAAATCTAGGTAGTTATTAGGAATTATTTATTAGTGAGACTTAGTTTAGGTAGATTTATAGGTTATAAGATTAATAATCTCCCCTTTTCTCTTTTTTATCTTTCCATCTGTATTTCTTTCTAAATTAAACAAAGTTTTATTAACCTGCTCTCCTCACTTTGTCAGACTTTTACATCTAACCCTTACAATTCCTTTATGCTGATGCAATAATTAAAAATCCCAAGAATGAGTTCTAGGTAAGAAAAATCCATTAAAAAATTTTAGAATGTTTTTCCATGGTTACATGATTTATGTTCTCTCCCTCCACTCTTCCTTCCCCCCTCCTGGAGCTGATAAGCAATTCCACTTGTACATTCCACTTATACATGTATTATCACTCAGAACCTATTTCCATATTATTCATTTTTGTAATGGAGTAATCTTTTAAAACCAAAACCCCAAATCATATACCCATATAAACAAATGATTAATCATATTTTTTTTCTGCATTTCTTCTCCAATTTTTTTCTCTCAACATAGATAGCATTATTTCTCATAAGTCCCCTGGGATTGTCCTGGATCATTGCATTGCTATTAGTAGCAAAGTCCATTACTTTCGATTGTTCCACAGTGTTTCCCTTTCTGTGTACAATGTTCTCCTGGTTCTGCTCATTTCACTCTGCATCAATTCCTGAAGGTCTTCCCAGTTCTTATAGAAATCAAGTAATTCATCATTCCTTACAGCACAATAATATTCCACCACCACCATAGCTCACAATTTGTTCAACTATTCCCTAATTAATTCCCCCATTTTCCAACTTTTGTGCCACCATGAAAAGCACAGCTATAAATATTTTTTGTACAAAAATACGTCTCATTATTTTATGTCTTTGGGGTACAAACATGGAAAAACAATATTGCTGGATCAAAGGCACATGCATTCTTTTAGAACTCTTTGGGCATAATTTCAAATTGCCTTCCAGAATGGTTGGATCAATTCACAACTCCACCAGCAATGCATTAGTGTCCCAATTTTGTCACATGCCCCTCCAACATTTTATATTTTCCTTTACTGTCATATTGGCCGATCTGAATATTGGCCATTATTATTTTGCTGTTTATCTTTCTCAGTGAGAAGTCTGGGTGAGGCAGGCAGGCTCTCTGTCTATCAAGCTGTGGAGCAGTTTTTGCCTGAGTCACAGTGCAGTGCTGCCCCTCTCAGCTTTATCCTGGGGTCTCATGTCTAGCTGCTCTCAGGGTCAAGTCTCCTGGTGGTACCCTTGCTTTCTCCCCTACCCAAAGCTCCTTTAAGAGTCTCAGGGTGCTGCTTCCATAGTCAGGTACCCCTCCACACTGGGTCCACACCTAAGGTCTGCGCTCAAGGTCTATGTTCAAAGTCCAGTTCTTTAGCCTCTTGTGGTCTTAAGTCTTGCTGCTCTTGGGAGCAGGCCCAGGTGATCCCAGGTAGCTGCCAAGAACTTTATGAATGCCCCAAGGTTGCTTTAACTCTTGTGCACTGGCTTTGGCACTGTAGGTGGTGTTGGGGGGGAGGGGATTCAACAGCTTGTGTTTTAGTGAGAGCAATTTCACACCTTTGGAAAGATCATGGAAATGCCCAGATCCCATGTACCTTCAATACTGTGCCCTATTGTGGAGTCCCTTTGTTCATCCAGATTTGGTTTTGGTGTCCTTTTGAGGAGTCATGTGTAGGTGGGTTAGGAGAGATTAAACATGCTGCTTCTATTCCGCAGCTATCTTAACCCGGAAATCTCAATCTGAATATTGGGCATTCTTCATTTATCTATACTCTTATTGAAAAGATTTGTAGTCTTTCTCCATTACAAATAATAATGGATTTTGGTTTTAGACATATACTATTCACCATATTCAAGAGACATCTAAATAAGAGACAAAGTATGTGGCTCAGTGGATTGAGAAGCAGTTCTAAAGACAGGTGATCCTGGGTTCAAATTTAGCCTCAGATACTCCGTAGCTGTGTGACCCTGGGCAAGTCACTTACCCCCCCCCCAACCCCCCAATTGCCTGGCCCTTATCTCTCTTCTGCCTTGGAACCTATACACAGTATTGATTCTAAGACAGAAGGTAAGGGTTTAAAAGAGAGAGACAACTATCTATTATGTTTCTCTAAAGTTTTTGATGATAATACCCATAAAGGAATAGTTTCAAATTCCTCATCCTGACTCTTCATGTGGTCTTGATTATGTCATTTTTCCAATTCCATTTTCTTCATTCTACTACCTACATCACTCACATAGAGAAACTCAAATGACAGAATATAGGTGAAAATTATTGTAATCATATTACATTAAGGAGGGCCAGAAGAATTTAGCATCTAAGGAGATGCTTTTTAAAACTTATTTCATGGAAGATCAGGTTCATCTTTCTCTTCCCCCACCTACCCCTTCCAACCATTAAACATCGTTTATTGCCATTTTCAGAAACAGAATATCGGCCTAGGGGAATCAGGTAATTTATAAAGCATAGCATTTTTTATATGCAATTCAACATATCCCAGAAGAAGGGCTGATCCTTTTAAACTCTTCCAGAACTTCTTTGCCCTATCATTTCCCACAAAGTTGACTTTCCATCTAAAAAACAGGCCATTTTTTTCTTTGAAGCAAAAGAAAGGACTTGTGATGAGTAAGGCACTTATAAAACATTTCTTTCTTTCCTCAGGTAAAAGAGCCAGTAGTTCAAATGGACCTATAAAAGATAAACTGCTTACTAGCCCAGTGAACTGTTTTTCAAAAATATGCATTAAAAACTGATGCTGGGGGATTGCATTGTGAGAATTTTTCTAAGACAAAGAGTTTCTAGCAGCCTCTCTAGTGGCCTATTCAGCAGGTTGCTGGCAGAACATTTTGGAGACTATAACAATTCTGAGTTCCACCAGACTTCTTTTTTATTCTCATTGCATAAAAAAAGGATTCAAAGCAATTTGTAAAAGTTTGATTAAACTGGATATGAATCAAAGAACAGAAAATTGTGTCAATTCCAACATTCATTCAGACACACTTAGAGTGTTAAAACAATCATTTCCTTGATATAGATTAGCCACAAATTACTAATTATATTGTGCCCTTTTCTTTCTACAAGTGACAATAGAGGATAAGCAGAAAGATGTACAGAGGAGGCTAAGAATCACAGTTTTTAGACCATCAATAAATTAATTTATTAGTACTCAAAATAAATGTAAGGTCTGTGACTTATGCCTGAGTTGATAATAAGGGCAAGGACTTCTGACTCTTCCTCATATGTAAAAGAGGTTTTACCCTGGAAAGTCAACATTCTTACCCATTTTTCCCACTTCCAAGATGAAAAGAATATAATCTGAGGTGCCAGAGTCAAAGTTTAAATTTAACTTTACAGTAATGCCTCAGGTATGAGTCTTTGAGAAGACATTCTTATCAGTTCCTCATCCTTGGATTTCAAGGAAAATTTTCAGGTATAGTTGAGATACTATCTTAGCTGACATAGAATATAAAGAAATGTGTATTCTTATTCCAGTACAAATGCCTTCCAAGCTAAAATCATACGTACAAGTAAAAAACAGAAGAAAATGAGGAAAGTAATAGAAAAGAATTCATAAAATGCTTAGGAAAGAACTGGGTTACTTTAATCATTGCTAGTAAGAGAAATCTCTAGGCCAGAGGAGTTTAGAGGTTCGCTTCTCTTCCCCGCTGAGCTTGACTAGTTTAATAGAAAAGGCAAAGAAAGTATCTTAAAAATTCATAAAAATAGGCATAGTGTTTCTTACATGCACGAGGAATTTGGAGGGAGAGGAATTGGAGGTGGGGTGGACAAAGTATGCTGTCAGAAATCTCTCCAGAGTGGGGAGTTCGTATTTATATTGCTAAATAGGGCTAAAATGGACAAACAGCTTGAACAATGCATTGGAAAGAGGCAATACTATACTATATACTACTAAAAAGAAAACATAGGTATACATTTCAGCCAATTAAGAAGTACCTTGGGGCAGCTAGGTGGCTCAGTGGATTGGAAAAGCTTTAAAAATTTTAAGCAGTGCATTTGTTTTGTTTTTAATGACATTTAACCTGTGGATTTAAAAATAATGCTAGTCATCTATATATGTAGGGATTGGAGCTTTTTCTTTTTCTGAATAGTTTTTCATCCAAGTGACAGCATCAGAGGAAAGAAAACAAGAGAGAGTTTGATACGTGAAAAGAAAAGAATTTTGACCATCTGCTCATTTACCCAATTGTTTCAATAGCTAATTAGAGAAAAATGGAACATAGAAACAATTTATTTCCAGTATATTCTTTTCTCTACTATTCTGAAGGGATGTTTGTAATTTGGAAGAGCTTTTCCTTTGTCTGTGATTTCTTAAAATCCTCTTCCAAGGGAAAATTACTAACAGAATTTATCCTGGATAGTTTTTCTTTTTTCGAGGCCATGTTCAATATTCATGGTCCCCCCCCAAAATGGACAAATGTCAGTCTATCATTGAGAAAGTGAAAAAAGCAAAGGTTAGAGGTTGTTTGGAAAGGATAGAGGAAAAGTTGTAGCTTGCTGCTAGAAGATACCACATAAACAGAGGCTTATGAAGAAGTAATGAAAATAAATGAACTAAAATAATTTTAAAAGAGCTTTTCTTTACTTTTATCATCCTAAACATCTCTGATTCTAGTTTTATGGCTTTGACTACATGGTCTTTTTCAGATTTCAAGGTCTTTTCCCAGGATTTCAAGCTTAAATTTGTATAATATCATTTATAAAGGGCTGGGTTTTGGGAGATTGATGTTTGTTTTGGTATTAGAATAGGGAGTCTCCAAAATTGGGACTCAATAAGCATATGTAATAGGACTAGAAAAAATAAATGTTATAAATGATTCCTCAGTGATATCTACAGTTATTCAAAATAAAACATCCTAAAAAGCCATACAGAAAAAATAAAAATATTTTTAAATGCTTATTGTCCTGAGAAGAACATAGAGATAAATGACCAGTCCTTTGAGTTCTTACTTCAGTAGATATATGCTGGTTGGAACAAACACTGTAGATGGAAAATGAATTGAGCTCAGGACTGAATAGGTGAAACAGACTATATTAAAATGCATTTGGCAAATTGTACTATCCTTTAACAGTCACAAGCTGCTTCTTGGTGTAAAGATCCATATTTTAAGAACAAATATATTCTCGGTGGTGCACTAGACTGCAAACCTTGGAACACTGAAATCTATGGAATTTAAGTTGTGGGTAATCCAAAAGTCAATAGAAACACATATGTTGGATACAAGTAAGCTGAGGCATAAGTCCAATATGACCTATAAGAAGGAGAAGGACACTCCAGTGGGTCTCTCATGTCACTGATGTGGATATTTCTTCCAACAAGGCAGATTATAACACCTCTAGGCCCACCTGTCCTGTGCGACTATCATTCATCCTTCTATAAGCAGAGTCCAAAATACTATAGGCTTTCTTCACATTCTTCTTGCATCACAAAGATAGTGGTAGATCCACAAGAACTGTCCACCAGCTATGCCTCAGTGTGATCCTATGAGAGATTCCTTGGCAATCCATGAAACAAAAAAGTATGATATCATTGAGAAGATGTAAGATCAGAAAAGGAGGGTTGGTTATGTGTCAATAAGGGAAAAGATATGTTCAACCCTATGTTCCCTGAAATGTAAAAAATGTAGAGAAAAGAGCCTTTAATATACTGGGCACATCCTCTGTGGAGGCTGTATATAACACAAACAAAAATGCCACGTGATAAGAAGGCAATGGATGAGTTGTAATCCTCACTATTGTAGGAAATTCATACATTTGATAAGAGCAAAAATTCATATGAGGGAGACACTTTGCTCGATATCAGTGATACTGAGCCCATTATAGACACCATATGTGTGGTATTTGCACAAGAGTTGCATTGAGAAAATGTAGATAACATTTACAATTAAAATGGGAACTGCATGCATTGGATATAGTCTTCTAAATAAACTGTTTTTCTTCTCATTTTTAATTTCCTTTCTGTATCAGATCCAAGTGGAGACCTAGAATATCCATGATACTCTCCACGGTGTCCAGACCATGACACTCCTTATAGAACTCTTCTATCTCAGTTTATTCCACATAATCTTCCATGTCCTATTGCAAATGCCAGTGAAACTGTCAGAGTTCTGCTAAAGAGAGAAGTGAGGAAAAGCTTTAAAATAGTGCTCCAGATTGCTCTTAGAAAGATGAAACAGAAGCTCCAATTCAGGGAGCATCTCCAAATATCTAGAAAATTGTTTCTTGTCTCTTTGCTGCTCTCTTGGCTTGAAGAAACTGAATAGAAACGGACTCTAGAGTTATAGACTTGCCCACAAGTAGAATGGGCTGTCTTGGGAGACAATGGGTTCCCTTTCCTTGCAAGTCTTCAGGAAGAAGCTGACTGACTGATTATCATTCATATTCTAGACAAGGTTCTTCAGATATGGATTGAACTATATGGCCACAGAGTAAGTTCTAATTCTAAAAGTCTTTTATTCTATGAAAATGCTATTTGGAATTACTATTGAAAAAAATTGGAAATGTTTGAGAGAAACAGTAAAATAACCTATATGGCTTTATGAAAAGCATCTTATATAATACATGAGAGAATGATAGACCTTATAAACTGAATAAAACAAAGAACATAATTCATCTTCACCTTAACAAAGCCCTTTATTCTGTACTGTTTGGAATAGTAATTAAAATTCAATACTTCATTGTGAACTGATCCAACCATTTTGGAGAGCAATGTGGAATTATACTGAGTTATAAATCTGCATACTTTTGACCTAGTAATACCACTATTAGGTTTGTTTCCTAAGGTAATCAAAGAAAAAAAGAAAAGAAATTTGTTCTAAATTATTTCTAGCAACTCTTTCTGTAATGGCAAAGAATTGGAAATTGAAGAAAATCCCTATCAATTGGGGAGTGACTAATCAAGCTGTGGTATATGATTGTAATAGAATTATACTATTGTGCCATAAGAAATAACAAACAAGATGATCCCAACAAAAGCCTGGAAAGACTTATGTGAAATGATACAAAGTGAAATGTGCAGAACCAGGATAATGTTGTACATAATAACAACAATAATGTATGATGATCAACTGTGGATGACGGAACTATTATCAATATGGAAAGCATCAGGGAACACTCCAAGGGGCTCATGATGAAAAAGGATATCCACCTCCATTGAAGGAACAGATTCCAAATGAAAACTGAAGCACATTATTTCCTCCATGAATATTTCTCTAGTATAAGCAATATATGTTTTGTTTCTCAATATGATGAATAGGGAAATATATATTATCTGATAATATATGTACAACTTCTGTCATAAAAATTACTTCCCTCTTGCAGAGCAGGGAGAGTTGGGAGGGAAAAGAAAAAAAAAGAAAGATTTTTGGACATAGATAATGTGAGAATTTATTTCTCTTGGATAAACTATTTATTATAATTTATTACATATTTATAACTAATGATATGTATTATATTATTTTATGTTACATATTATATTGTTATATATTTACAAAGTAAATTTATACGGTAACTCAAAAAATTCAGCACTTCAATGGATGCATGAGCTGATTAATAGAAGTATAAATATCATATCACTGACACTCTTTCATCCTCTCCATCTGTTTTTACTTAACAATACTCTCTCAATATGACTAGCCCATATCTTTTCCTAGTTCCTGATAAGATAATTTACTTTTGCATATGACTCAACAGCCTCTTTTATATCTGTTAACAGCATATCTAGTGTCTAGGGAAGTGGAGAAGCAATTATGGAAAGAACTTAAAATTTTTCTTGTATATTTTTTACGTGTCCTAGAGGGTACATCATAAAAGGATTTTTCTCTCCACATACACTTCATAGTAAGTTTAAAAATCTTTCAAATGTTTCCTGTCAACCTATAAAAACTTATTTGTTGAATGCTAAGCAAGAGCCCATGGATATACTATCTTTGCCCTTTAGACCCTCTTTTTTTCCTATCTAGCTAGGTCTCATCCACTCTTCACCCTAGCACTTGTGATAAACCACCTCCACCCTCTGGGTGTATGCTTTTGGTCCCTGGAAGCTTATAGGAGTGACTAAACACATTAGATAAGTGTGTCTGCAAAATAATTCAAAATTCACTTTCTAAATGGAGCCAAAGAGATTGATATTTAGGAAAGTAAAAGGTAATATCTGGATATGAATGGCAAAAATAAAACAAGGCAAGGGCATCTAATCTTCATAAGTCAAGTCAGGCAGTTTGCCACAGTTATTATCCCCCAAAAGTTAGTTAAGAAATTTACTAGGAAAACTAAGGAGTGTAAAACTTGCTTTCTGAAAGTATGGAAGCCAAAGAGAATTGTGCCATGACCTACAAAGAATGCGCTAGGTTTGCCTTTTTGACAGTACAGCACTTCTGACAGTGCAACAGCTGTCTGTGTGTGTGTGTGTGTGTGTGTGTGTGTGTGTGTGTGTGTGTGTGTGTGTAAAGTGAAAGTTGGTTTACTTCCTAAAAAAGAAAATGAAGGGGTTGGAAGAATGTGTTTCTACTCTCTAGTTGACTTAAGAGAATAAAGTGTTTCTTAAAAGGATGGAAGTGCTTCAAGAAGAAAACCAAACAGAAACGGATGTTGAGAGGCATCAGGGAATTCTCACCTTGTCTCTAGAGGCTGTAATTACGAAGAATGTGGCACATACAAGGGAAAAGAGAAAAAGAAGTCAATGTGTGCAGCCATATGCTGAATTGACTTTGCCAGAAAGCAGTTTATTGTGCTTCAAGATTGATAATGGGAGTCATACATGGCATCAGGTGATGGTTTATAGATTAATGGTCAAAGGCAGGGGTAGCTAAATGTCTCAGTAGAGGGGGTACCAGTCCTAATTTTGTGACCCCAGGCAAGTCATTTGACTCTAATTGCCTGCTCCTTACTGATCTTCTGTCTTGGAATTGATACTTAGAATTGATTCTAAGAAAGAAGGTAAGAGTTTTAAGAGAAAAAAAGAACAGTCAAAGGAAGAAAAGGGAAATGGTGGTTGGCAACTCTCTAACCACAGAAAAGTCTTCTATCTTCCTGGGACACATATTTGGAAAAAGAAAGTTCTGAAAAGTTGTCAAACTTATGGACCACCACACAGCTTCTGGTGATTCATGTAGGAAACAAATCATAACAGCCAAAGGCACCAATTAAAACATTTCTAAAGACTATAAATTCTGAATAAAGGATCAAAATCAGAATCTCAGAGTAAAAGGAGACTCTTTTCTTATCTAGAATAAACACTAATAATTCCTTCAAATGATCCACACATGAAATTTTCTTAAGGTGGTTCACACTCTTCCTCACCTTCCTCTGAACTCTCTCTAGTTTAGATGATCCTCATAAGACAAACTGGCCTTTAGTTTGTAGAAAGGATATTTTACATGTTTCATCTTTCCTTTTTTCAAATTAGGACTTTATTTATTTTTCTCTAATGC
>NC_058135.1:22945989-22980274 GCF_016433145.1 Gracilinanus agilis
GAGGGGGAAGAGAGGAAGGCAGGGAGGGAGAGACAGAGAGACAGAAGGAGGGAAGGAGAGGGAGAGAGAGAGAGAAAGAGAGAAGTGAGGGAGGGAGGGAAAGGGAAAGAGGGAAGGAGGGAGAGGAAGAAGGAGGAACTTAATAAAAAAGAAAAACAGGTTGTACATAATGGAGGGCTTTATGTTCTACTATATATACAGATATGTCCATTTTATTAATGTTTTTTAAGTTCAGGATGAAAATAAATCTAATGAATAGCTGCCAAAGGAAGCGCTGTCTAAGCAGCAAAGTCTGGGCTTCATTCCTTTTGTGCCATTCTTTGAACTACTCACATAGTGACTTTCTAATCGCACTTCGTAATTTGCCTTCCTTCCCACTAGATTATAAAGTTCTAGAAGGCGAGATCTGGGTCATGCTCAGAGAACCCCAAATGGGAGGGAGCATGGGATCCTTCTTCTAGCCTGCTCAATAGCCTTTGTTTGGAGGTCTCTGATCCAGGGGGAATTCACATTACCTCCCAAGGCAGTCTATTCTACTTCAGGGTGAGTCTTCATGTCAGCTGTTGGGAGTAGTGGGTGCTTGGAGCCAGCATGGGATTGCCAGAGCTATATCTGTACTCATCTGGCTCCTTTGCCTCTGCTGTCCCAGAGCTGAGGGAGTGCAGTGCAGTGTGTGGCCACCAGATGGCACTGTGATTACCCGGGAGGAATCTAGTCCTCTTCTAACCAAAGCTCTCTCAAGTCTGTCCATGACCAAATAGGCTAGGATGATACTCTCCTCGCCCTGCTCCCCCTCCATCTGGAATTTGCCCAGAAATTTCCAAAAATACATCACTCTTATCTCTTAAGTTCCCATCTCATTGAGTGGCACAAATGAAAGGGAGGGATCATAAGTTGACAGGACTTTACTGCTTAAAAAGCTTTCTGCCCTTTACGTCTCTCTGCAATATTTATTGTTATTCTGAGGGAGAAATTTCATTCTTACTCTTCCTTCACCAGCCCCCAGGTCAATGGATCCAACAATGGACATTGAAAAAACACCTTATCTCCTGTATTATATCAATTCTAAGACAGAAGGGTGACAAGGCTGGGCAACTGGGGTTAAATGCAGCTAGGAAGTGTCTGAAGCCAATCTTGAACCCTTCCAACTCTAGGCTTAGGCACTCTATCCATTGTGCTACCTAGCTGCTCCTAAGAATTCACTCTTTTTAAAAAATAGATTTTTATACCTTTTTGTCTTAGAAATACTAAATATTGGTTCTAAGGCAGGAGAGTGGGAAGGGTGAGGCAATGGGAGCTAAATGATTTGTCCAGATTCAAACCCAGGACTTCCTGGCTCTCAATCCACTGAGCCACTTAGCTGTTCCCGATTCACTTTTTTTATTGAAAAAAAATTTAATTAATTTGGAATATTTTCCCATGGTTACATGATTCATGTTCTTTCCCTCCCCTCCCCCTCCCCCACACCCATAGCTAACGGGCATTTCTACTGGGTTTTACATGTATCATTGATCAAGACCTATTTCTATATTATTGATAATTTCACTAGGATGATCCTTTAGAGTCTACATCCCCAATCATATCCCCATCGAACCATGTGTTCAAGTAGTTGTTTTTCTTCTGTGTTTCTACTCCCACAGTTCTTTCTCTGGATGTGGACAGTGTTCTTTCTCATAAGTCCCTCAGAATTGTCCTGGATTATTGCATTGCTGCTAGTAGAGAAGTCCATTACATTCAATTATGCCACAGTATATCTGTCTCTGTGTATAACGTTCTCCTGATTCTGCTCCTTTCACTCTGCATCAGTTCCTGGAGGTCATTCCCATTCACATGGAATTCTTCCAGTTCATTACTCCTTTTAGCACAATAGTATTCTATCACCAACAGATACCACAATTTGTTCAGCCATTTCCCAATCGAAGGACATTCTCTCATTTTCCAATTTTTTGCCACCACAAAGAGTGTAGCTATAAATATTTTTGTATGAGTCTTTTCCCCTATGATCTCTTTGGGGTATCAATTGACTTTTAATGGTCATACAATTTATTGTAACAATCAGCTCTCTTATAAACAGCAAGTTATCCAATCAGTTTCAGCTCTTATCTACTCCCCTTCCCCTCCATTCTCAACTCATAAAATTTGGAAACAAAAACGATCAGGCAAGTTTTAGAACTTACAGTGTTTTCATCAGTAGATAATCTGAATGAAGCTAGGTCAGGCAGCTAGGTGACATAGTAAATAAATTCAGGAAGATGTGAGTTTAAATCTGGCTCAGACATTTGCTCTCAATCCCAGTTTTCTCAACTCTAGAATAGGGATAATAACATCTACCTATTAGAGTTGTGATCAAGCAAAGTAACATTTGTAAAGTTCTTTGCTAGCTATTATTTATGCCTCATGGAGCAAGGAAGCCAAATCAATGGTTCAAGTCCAAGTGGTCTGAGTCAACCAAACCCCAAAATCTTCAAGCTTCCTCCCTCCTGAAAGGGAAACCAGTCTATAATAATAATAAGGTGTCATTTTTATCATGATAAATTATCATAAGCAACTAAAAATGCATAATTATGAGTAAAAACATAGGGCTAATAGCAATATCAATAGGCCCATATAATAATAAATTTGGAATCATTAATATGTATACAAATAAGAATAAAGAAAAATGATGCATAGCTAAGAAACTATGGCAGGACATGAAGTACATGTGGGATACTAGTCCACCAAAAAACCAACATAAACCATAAAAAGGTTTACAAACTCAGAAAGAAGCAATAGTTGATTTATTCAGCACCATCTATTTATCTAGCAATAAATGTGCTCATGTCACATCCAAAATATACATTATGTACACAAGTATTAAAAGTCTTTTCCAAATAGGGATTATTTCAAGCATTAAATTTGTATCCCCAGTGCCTACATGCTTAATATATGTTGACTAACTGATTGCTCTCTGGCTTCATTTTTAAACAATTTCTTCTGTTTCTACTGAATATTGAGTTAGACTTGTCATAGGCTAAATGGTCTTAATCTCTTTTGTTACCTGCTGTCATAGAAGTATCCTGGCAAATAGTTTACAACCAGCTCCCTGAGGGAAAAAAATTTATGAAGATATAATTTGAAATTTAATCTGCATTATGAACATTTTCTCTGTCACTTTCTTAACTCTAGACATCAGCAAAACAATAAAGCAAATCCTTTGGGTAGTGTTTGTCATTTTCCAAGATATAAATGCTCATACTAAAAAATTAATAATTATCTCTTCAAAGCTGGCCCTGGCACACCTGCTGAGCTTTCTTCACGTAGACCAGAACTGGTTGACGGTATAGGCCAATTGTCAAGGTCCTCAAACCTATAGACCAGCACTCCCACACTGAACTTGTCAATGAACCAGCTGACTCGTACGTAGCATTTCCAGGGTCATCTCTGTACCTTGAAGTTTTAAGCAGGATGGAAACTCCCTCTGAGTTTGGTCTCCCTCTCTTGACTAGACCAAGAGCTATCCTCGCTTTAAAGCAGAGAGTTATAGAGACAAGTGTATTTTTATTTGAAATGTCTCTAGCTCAGACAGGCTTTCTGATGCTTTTTACAGTCTCTTGCTCTCAGAGTCTGCTTAGATAATTGTTCGTCAATGATTTCCTGCAGCTTATCAGGCAGTCTAATTACATTCCCTGTGGATTTTAGGGAGTTGAGATGAATTGTCTTTATAGGGCCACCATTGTACTGCAGTAATTTAGTATGGGCATTCTCTGCAGAAAACCCACAAGTTGCTTGATTTCTCAGCTATTTGGTATGAAGTGGTTTCCATCTGTTAGCTAACTTGTATGCTATTTGAACACCAAATTTTGAAGTTCTTAACTAAAGAATCAAGTATCAGACTAATGTTTGTTTATCTTCTCTAAGTCTTTTAGCCAAGATATGTACGGGCTGAATTTACATCTTCTCTTCTTTCTGAGATCTCAAAGCATAAGTTAATAGGTAGTTATGGTTCTTGCCTAAACATCAACAAGTACGATGCAAAATGTGACATGACATCATTCACAGTGGTATTGTACTCATGTACTAAAAATGCCACATGTGAACTCCATTGATATTTCTGTTCAGGTTCTTAGTGTTCTGAATATATTTAACAACGTTGCAGTGCTCAGGGTGTAAATCTCCCAAGGTATATTTTTAGATGCTTTGATTCCTGTCAAAACTAACACTTCCTTGAGTGCTTTCCTCATGAGTACTTTTTTCAGGATGGTTCCTCGTAGGAAATCCATGTATAAAAAAAGACTTCTCTCACAATATCATAGGAAGCCTTCTCCCAATCTCACTCCCTTGTAGGAGTTTTTCTGGAAGAAAAAGGTTTATAGACCTTTTTACTGTATCTCATATGGAACAGGATAGCATAATAGGAGAAAGAGAGAGAGAGAAATGAAGGAAGGAAGGAAGGAAGGAAGGAAGGAAGGAAGGAAGGAAGGAAGGAAGGAAGGAAGGAAGGAAGGAGGGAGGGAGGGAGGGTAGAAAGGAGGGAGGAAGGGAGAGAAGGAGAGAAGGAGGGAAGGAGGGAAGGAGGGGGAGGGAGGAAGAAATAGCATTACTGTGTCAAAAGGTAATGTTGTTTAATAGCCCTTTGGGCATAGATCCAAATTGCTCTTCAGAATGATTGAATCTTTTCACTATTCTCCCAACTGTGCATTAGTGTCTCAATTTCCCTACATCCCTCCAAGTGTTGTCATTTTCCTTTTCTGTCATAATAGCCAATCTTATAAGTATATGGTGTATACCTTGGTTCTTTTAATTTGCATTTCTCTTATTAATAATGATTTAAAACATTTTTTTGCATGACTATAGAGAGCTTTAATTACTTTGTCTGAGAACTGCCTGTTCATATCCTTTTACCATTTATCAATTGGACAATGGCTTGTATTCTTATACATTTGGCTCTTTTCTCAATGTATTTGATTAATGAGGCCTTTATCAGAGACATTAAAATTTTTTCTGCCATTAGTAATTAGTAATACTGTCTATTACTTTATGTCCTATTATCTCTTATTTAATTTCTGACCACCACCTCCCCAATCTGCTCTCTTTTCTATCGGCCTCACCCCGCCTTCTCTTATCCTCGTCCCTTCCTACTTTAGTTTATAACCTTGCATTCTGTATATGTATGCACCTTCTGTTTTTTTTTAGCTTACTTTGATTTGATTTATTTTTCTTTTCTTTTTTAATTTTTATTTTGAATATTTCCCCATAGTTACATGTTTCATGTTCTTTCCCTCTCCCCCAAGCCCCCCATCCCCCCTTAGCCAACAAACAATTCCACTGGGTTTTTATGTATGCACCTTCTTATTGTCCTAATAATGATAAAGTTCTTTGGAGTCACAAGAATCATCTCCCTATATAGGGATGAACACAATTTAATCATATTGAATATCTTTTTATTTTTCTTTCCTATTTACCTTTTATGCTTTTCTCAAGTCTTGTATTTGAGAGTCAGATTTTCAATTCAACTCTGGTTCTTTCATTAGAAATGTTTGAAAATCTTCTATTTTCTTTAGTATCAACCTTTTTTCCCCTTAAGGATTATGCTCAGTTTTGCTGAATAAGTGATTCTTGGTTGAAGTCCTAAATCTTTTACCCTCTGGAATTCCAGGCCCTCCGATATTTTAGTATAGAAGCTTCTATTATAGCCTGTGTAATTCTGACTATGGTTCCAAGATATTTGAATTGTTTCTTTTTGGCTACTTGCAATAGTTGCTTCTTGACCTGAGAGTTCCAAAATTTGGATATAATATTCCTTGGAGTTATCTCTTTGAGATCTCTTTCAGGAGATGATCAGTGGAATTTTTCAATTTCTATTTTGCCCTCTGGTTTTAGAATATCAGGGCAGTTTTCCTTGCTTATTTCTTGAAAGATAATGTCTAAACTCTTTTTTTGATCATGGCTTTCAGTCAGTCCAATAATTCTTAGAATATCTCTCCTGGATATATTTCCTAGATCATCAGTAATTTTTCCCATGATATAGTCCACATTTTCTTTTTTTTTATTCTTTTGACTGTTTGATGGTTCTTGATGTTTCATGGAATCATTAACTTCCACTTGCCCACTTCTAATTTTTAAAACATGATTTTCATGAGTGAGCTTTTATACCTCCTTTTCCATTTGGCCAATTCTACTTTGTAAAGTTCAAGAAGCTTTTCTTTTCAGTGCATTTTTGTGTAACTTTTTATCTTTGACTAATTTTGTTTTTAAGAAGTTTTTGTATTCATTGGATTTTTGCACCTTTTTGTATCAGTTGTCCTCTTCTGTTTTTTAAGATATTAGTTTCTTCAGTATTTTTTTATGCCTCCTTTATTATTTTTAAACCCTTACCTTCCATCTTGGAGCCAATATTGGCTCCAAGATAGAAGAGTGGTAAGGGCTAGGCAATGGGGGTCACACAGCTAGGAAGTGTCTGAGGCCAGATTTGAACCTAGGACCTCCCATCTCTAGGCCTGGCTCTCAATCCACTGAGCTACCCAGCTGCCCCCTTTATGCTTCCTTTAAACTACTATTGACTCTTGTTTCATGATTTTCCTGTGTTACTCTCATTTATTTTCTGAGTTTTTCTTCTACCTTATGGAAGAACCTAGGATAAATTAGACCCAGTGAGGGAAAGCAGTCATAAAAGACATGCTTGTAAGTTTGCCTGAGATTCCTGGCAAGGTCCAAATCTCACACAGAGAGGCACTGCTACTTATTGGCCGAAGGTCATGTACAAAGCTGAGTTGTTATGGCAAGCTGCAAGTGTCATATCTGGGGATATTTTCAGGGCTCATTGTGAAGTGTTTTTGTAGGGTTTGAAAAGATACCTATGTTCTGTTCCTGAGAAAGATTTAGACCTCTTGTACCAACCCTCCATAAACAAAAAATCTTTATGTCATCTCACAGGCAAATGTTTCACCATAGTAGGTATATATCTTGATGACTTGATGGTATGGATCTATTGCCTAACAGAACTCTCTTAATTATAAAAGTTTGTCTCTGTCATAATAAATGGAGATCATGGAGACCATGCATCACTCCTTATGGCCCTTGCTTTCTCTCTCTCTCTCTCTTTCTCTCTCTCTCTCTCTCTCTCTCTCTCTCTTTCCTCTCAATGTCGGAACTCTCACTCTACACTACCTCTCATATTTGACTTTTTAAATCCTTTTTGAGGTCCTCCATTGATTCTTTTTGGGCTTGAGAGAAATCAATATTTGTCTTGATGGCTTTGGATGCAGCAATATTTTTTGTTGTCTTCTTCTGAGTTTGAGTTCACCCTGTCATCAAATAACTTTTATGTTGAGTTTCTTTTGTTGTTCTTTGTTCATTTTCCATTCATTTTCTTTTATTTTCATTTAAAATACTGATAAAATTGAGGTCTGTAATTGAGGTAAAAGGAGCATTGTTCCAAGCTTCAGGTTCTTTGTGCATCTAGGTGTTATGATATTAGGAGAGTGTGTTTAATACTCTCCAGACCTGTACTCTGGTCTGTGGGGTAACCATAAGCACTCTTCTCTGACTTGGAATTGTGACTAGAGTCCTCTGTGGTCACAGCTGTTACTGTGTGCTAGTGTTCTTCCTCCCCTTGAGAACGTATTCCAGGGATGTTTCCCGAATCTGTGTATGGACAGTGCAACAAGTCTTGCACCCAGAACCAGCTAAGGGACTCCTGTAATGTCTTTATGAACAGCTGTCTGACCCCCCTTCCCCCTTACCACTTGAGGCTGAGAGCTCCAGTAGCTTTTGCCGCTATTTCAGCTGCACCCAGAAGCCACTGCCATGGTGGGGCCTTCCTTGGCATGCAGCTTTGTGTATCATCTCTACCCACGTGTACTAGATCCCTCCTGCTAGTCTTTTAAGTTGTTTTGGGCTAGAAATTTACTTCACCTTTGTGGGCTATATACTCCGGAATTCATTCTCAGGCAGTTTATCATAGTTTTTTGGAGTATAAATTGATAGAGACCAGATGAGGCCATGTACCTTCTCTGCTATCTTGGCTCTTCCCTGACATGGTTAATTTTTTGCAAAAGTTTCATATGGTAATTAAAGAAATGCAAATCAAAACAACACTGAGGTATCATCTCACGTCTGGCAGATTGGCAAATATGACAGTAAAGGAAAATAATAAATGTTGGGGGTGGGATTATGGCAAAATTGAGACACTAATGCATTGCTGGTGGAATTGTAAATTGATTCAACCTTTCTGGAAGGCAATTTGGAACTATGCCCAAAGAGCTCTAAAAGATTGTCTGCCCTTTGATCCAGCCATACCACTATTAGGCTTGTACTCCAAAGAGATAATAAGAAAAAATGTTTGTACAAAAATATTCATAGCTGTGCTCTTTGTGGTGGCAAAAAATTGCAAATGAGGGGGTGTCCCTCAATTGGGGAAAGGCTGAATAAATTGTAGTATATGATGGTGATGGAATACTATTGTGCTGTAAGGAATGATGAACGGGAGGATTTCTATATGAACTGGAACAATCTCCAGGAAATGATGCAGAGTGAAATGAGCAGTACCAAGAGAACATTGTACACAGAAAGTGAAACACTGTGGAACAATACAATGTAATGGACTTTGCTAATACAAGACTCATGAGAAAGAATGCTATCCACATCAAGAGAAAGAACTGTGGGAGTAGAAACACAGAAGGAAAACAAATCACATATTGCTTATATGGATATATGATTTGGAGTTTTGGTTTTAAAATATTGCTCTATTGTAAAAATGAATAATATGGAAATAGGTATAAGTGATAACATTTGTATAACCCAGTAGAAGTGTTTATTGGATCTGGGGTGGGGGGAGGAGAAGGGGAGGGAAAGGAAATGAAATAAGGAAACATGGAAAAATATTTTTAAAATAAAAAACAATTTTAAAGTTTCATGTGGTATATAGAATTATATATATTCCTTTGTTGTCCATTTGGAAGATGCCAATAAGCCTTTTAACTGTAGTTTCTCTAACAATTTATTTAATTCCATAGATTCCCTTTTGTTTATCTTTCTATTAAAAGTATAGAAAAACTGATAGAGGGATATTGAAATCTCCTATCTATTGTGTTACTGTTTATTCTCAAAGCTCATACAATGTTTCCTTTTTGAATTTGTATGAAAAGTCAATCAGAACAGGTAAGTTTGTTATTGATATTCATTAAATGTCCATGGTTCCTATCAGTATAATATAGTTTTCTTGTTTGCACCTTTAAAAAAAAGTTTGGTTTTGCTTTATCTGATAGCATTGTGGCAACTCCTGATTCTTTGGATCACTTGATGAATAGTACATTTTTTCGCATTCCTTCAGTTTTATTTTGTGTATGTATTTTTTTTTAATGTTGCATGTAGGAAATAGTTTTCTTATTATTTAGTTTTATTGTATTGTTTATTTTATTAACAATATCATAAGAATTAGGTTTATATTTTCCTCCTGCCTCTAATATAGTTTTTTAAAAAGATTTATTTTTTCCCTCTCTTTTGATATAAATATAACATTATGTTCCTTCAGTTATTTTACTCTTTGTTTCTGATAACCTTATTTCCCTGGCTCTCTTCTCCTCATTCTTGATCCCATCTTCTCATTTGTCAATCTTTTCTCTTTAGGGTTTTGTTTATTTGTTCCATTTTCTCTCCTGTTTTTATCTGGTTATATAATTCTCCTGCCTTCTTTAATGGTTTTAATTTCTTTCTTTTTCTTTTTGATCCTGAAAATGTCCAGAAATAAACCAATGTTTATTTAAGATGTCCGGGACTAAACCAATGGGTGATTTGTCTAATGTTTACTGGTTGTTTAGATATCCTACCTTTTCTGCTATTAAAATTTCTAAATATTATGGAAATGGCTAAATTATTAAGTTGAGTGCTCTTATTATATACAGATTTATGCATGTACATATACACATATAGCATATATCGATTTTTAAATTTTGTGACATTCCAAGAAACATAGGATATTATAGTTGAGAGGAAATTACGGATTGCTTAGTACAGGACCATGGTCACATGGCTGGTTAGTGGCAAATCTAGGACTAGAATCTACATCTTCTGATTGAAAAAGTAATTGAATAGTTAATTAGAGGGATGATATTTTGGTAATCATTGAGAAAATAACAAGACATACTTCT
Organism: Gracilinanus agilis; assembly: GCF_016433145.1. NCBI lineage: Eukaryota > Metazoa > Chordata > Mammalia > Didelphimorphia > Didelphidae > Gracilinanus > Gracilinanus agilis. The sequence goes on from NC_058135.1 coordinate 22,956,117, forward strand.
TGATTACCTTAAAAATTCAAGATGATTCAAATTCAAAATTAATACTGAAAATGAACTAATAAGAGGGGACCATCCCATGTTTACTACATTGAGGGATAGGGTATTTTCCCTAAACCTTGCTAAACTACCACTGCCTCATTTATCCTCAAATGCATTATAAGTCTCCACCTAGTATAGGGAGCCATCTTCAGTCACAGAATGCAAAAATCATTAGAAGATAGCAATGTACAGGATAATGTTTGGGTGTCCCAAAATTTTTTATGCAGATTTAGTTTATTAAGCTGGAATGTATGTTTGAAAGGAAATATCAATATATGGTTGCATTAAGCATCCCCTTTGATCTGGTAATACCACAACTAGTTCTATATCCCAAAGAGATTTTTTTTTAACATTTAATAATTTTTATTTTTTAGAAAAGTTAACATGGTTATATGATTCATGCTCTTACTTTCCCCTTCACCCCATGACTCTCCCCCCCCCCCCATAGCCGATGCATATTTCCACTGGTTTTTAACATGTGTCATTGATCAAGACTTATTTACATATTATTGATAGTTGCATTGGTGTGGTAGTTTCGAGTCTACATTCCCCGTCATGTCTGCCTCAACCCATGTGTTCAAGCAGTTGCTTTTCTTCTGTTTCCACTCCTGCAGTCCTTCCTCTGAATGTGGGTAGCATTCTTTACCATAAATCCCTCAGAGCTGTCCTGGATCATTGCATTGTTGCTGGTACAGAAGTCCATTACATTCGATTTTACCATAGTATATCTGTCTCTGTGTACAGTGTTCTTCTGGCTCTGCTCCTTTCACTCTGCATCAGTTCCTGGAGGTCTTTCCAGTTCACCTGGAACTCCTCCAGTGTATTATTCCTTTGAGCACAATAGTATTCCATCACCAGCATATACCACAATTTGTTCAGCCATTCCCCAATTGAAGGGCATACCCTTATTTTCCAGTTTTTTGCCACCACAAAAAGTGTGGCTATAAATATTTTTGTACAAGTCTGTTTATTCCCAAAGAGATTTAAAAAAAGGGGGGGGGGTGAACAGACCTACTTATAAAAATATTTATAGCAGCTCTTTTGTAGTGGCAAAGAATTGAGAACTGGAGGGATATCCATCAATTGGGGAATGGCTCAAACAAATTGCGGTATATAATAGTAACTATTGTGCTGTAAGAAATGATGAATAGGGGGGCAGCTGGGTAGCTCAGTGGAGTGAGAGTCAGTCCTAGAGACAGGAGGTCCTAGGTTCAAACCCGGCCTCAGCCACTTCCCAGCTGTGTGACCCTGGGCAAGTCACTTGACCCCCATTGCCCACCCTTACCAATCTTCCACCTATGAGACAATACACCGAAGTACAAGGGTTAAAAAAAAAAAAAGAAAGAAATGATGAATAGGATGGTTTCAGAAAGAACTGGAAAGATCTACATGAACTGATGCAGAGTGAAATAAGCAGAACTACGAGAACATTATACAGAGTAATTGAAATGTTGTGGAATGATCAACTATGATAGACTTAGATACTCTCAGCAATACAACGATTCAGGACAATTCTGAGGGACTTATGAAAAAGAATGTAATCCACCTCCAGAGCAAGAAATGTTGGAGTCAGAATACAGATGAAAGCATACAATTTTTTACTTGTTTATTTGAGGTTTTGATTTGGGATTTTGGTTTTATATGATTATTTACTTATAAAATTGAATAATATGGAAATGTGTTTTGCATGATAATACACATATAACCTAGATCAAATTTCTTGTCAGCTTCAGGAGGGTGGGAAAAAGGAGGAAGGGAGACAATTTAGATCACATAACTGGAAAACTTATGTGGGAATTTGTTACTACATGTAATTGGTAAAATAAAATAAAATAAAAAATTTAAAATATGGTTGCATTAATTGGTATCAAGGTTTATAGTGAATGTGAGGTCTCTTTTAAAATTCACCTACTCATTAGTTAATATCTGTGTGTTTACTTTACAATAATTTTCTTCTTGTTCAGTCATTTCAATTTTGTGTGACTCTTTGTGGCCCCATTTAGGGTTTTCTTGCAAAGATATTGCATTGATTTTCCATTTTCTTCTCCAGTTAATTTTATAGATGAGGCACCAAAGCAAATACGGTTAAGTGACTTGTCCAGGTTCACTCAACTAATAAGCATCTAAGGCACAGACAGATATGCTTTATAACAAAGAATAAAAAAGAAAGGAAAAATAGCAATTCAGCAAAATGACTAATACATCAAAAGACTGACATTATGTTCAATGTTTCCCACCCATAGGTCTCTATCTCTATTAAAAAAAAGAGGAGGGAGTCCACAATAAATTTCAAAAGAGATGATCTGACCGTGCAGACAACAAAATAACCATGTCCAATTTGTGGTTATCTGGCATTTTGAAAGGAAGTTACAAAAACTTTTAAAAAATCAAAAGTGTATAATTTTAGTGATAGTTGTAGTTCATAAAACTATAACAAGTTGTTGGGTATAATGTATGTATGCCTAACATCCTCAATTAGTTTTTCAAAAACATGTTAGGATAAATACTGATAGAAGGAATAATTGTTTACAGGAACAGCGAATAAGCAGGCAGCCAAAGTAGCATTAAGGGTTTATACTTAGGTCGAAATTTGTAAATGACATGACTGAAATTGTGGCTGTTTTGGGATCTTTTACCTTTATGTTTTCAAAAAAGCTTTCTTTGCTCTTCTTTAAGAAAACAAACCAACATCTTCTATGATTTATCTTTTTTCTTTAATCAATGCTTCCATTATTCTAAAAACAGAAGTTTCTTTAAGGTAAATATAAAGTTAATGATGTCTTTTCTCTTCCTTTGTTGTTTGTCAGTAATACAAAGCTATTGTGGTGATTACTTCCAGTTCTCTTGCTTGATGACCATCAAAAAGAAATGATTATGTTTTTGACCATCTCATGGCTAATGGAAGAGAATGTGCTTTGTCAAATTTCTTTGTCTTAACTTGGAACCCTTTAAGTATATGCCCTGGGAAATATGCCTTGAAAATTTGTTTTTCATTTTCCAGGAACTGAAATTGTATTTCACTCCTGGGTGGGTTTTTTTCCCTTCCCTTCCCTATTGCCTATTATTTTTTTTAGTAGAAAGGTCACAAATCATGGAACACTATGATATTAAAAGAATTGAAATTGAAGGAATTTGCATGGTTGAAATTTCTCCCTGTGATAAATGATCATTCTGCCTTTCATCTAAGTACTAACCAAGCCCTAACCTTACTTAGCTTCTGAGATCAGATGAGATTAGGTTTCAGGATGATATGTCTGAAGACAAAAATTCACTATGTTCAAATTCATATTTTCCTGGCTATGAATCAATTGAAGGTGACCCAATTGGCATTAGAGAGATATATGGTGAGGAGAAAAGTGCTCTAGCATATTACCAAAAATGATGTAAAAGAATGTGTTTAAAAGATATCATGTATATGAAAGACAAGAAAAAAGTTAAGCTGGTAGTATCATATGAATGAGGGGGTAGGTACAATCAATCAATCAATCAATCAACCAACAAACATTTATTAAGCATCTAATATGCACTATGGGAGAATACAGTGCTAAGTTATTTGCTGTATTTGAAATAGTAAGAAGTAATATTTTGACAGAATTGTAATTTGTAGTCCTTAGTATGAATGAAAAACCTAAACAGCCTTTTTTAAATAGAAGGTTCAATTAGATACAACAAAGGATTTTGAAGATTTAAAACTATTAATGAGAGTTTGTCTTATTTCATGGTGACTAAATTGAAAGAGGATAGATTAGAAGGATGGACAATGTGTTGGTATCCACAAAATGTTTTTAAACATCCAGAGCAGGGGTTCTTAAAACCTGGAGTTTGTGAACTTTTTTGTTTCTTTTTTCTCAATATTTTGTTAAGGGGGGCAGCTGGGTAGATCAGTGGATGGAGAGTCAGACCTAGAGACGGGAGGTCCTAGGTTCAAATCTGGCCTCAGCCACTTCCCAACTGTGTGACCCTGGGCAAGTCACTTAACCCCCACTGCCTAGCCCTTACCACTCTTCTGCCTTGGAGCCAATACACAGTATTGACACCAAGATGGAAGTTAAGGGTTAAAAAAATTAAAAATCAATATTTTGTTAACTATATTTCAATATATTTGGTTTTCTTTTTAATTCTATGAATTAGAAATATTCTATTTTATGCATTTAGCAACATTATTCTGAGACTTACCTCACATCTTACCAGACAGTCAGAGGAGTCTATTATGCATACAAAAAAATAAATAGCCCTTGTTCTAAAGGAAGGATTCCAGAGATCTGGGGTAGGATGTGAGTGACAATCTTAGGAAACAAAAAATCATAGCTAGGTTGACATTTTGTACTAGTGGAAAGGTCGCCCACAATGATGAGATCCTAGATCCACTGAAGATTCAAAAGCTATCATAGACATTTAATTAGGGTAATAATCATGAATGTGATTTTTCCTGCAAATTTACCTAGATTCTTTTTAAAGCTTAAATATGATTTTGTTACTAGAGTAGAATATCCTTGAATTGTCTTTCTGCTTATTCAACAAATAATATTCATTGAGCACTACAATTTCCACAAACATTGCCAAAAAGATGGAAGAATGAAGACTCTTGGACAGTGGATAATGGAAAAGAGTTAGGGAAGCGCATGGTCTCCTTTCAAAACTATCAGGGTCTCTAGGAGCTCACTTCCAGTTTCTTTCGAACATCCTACAGATCTCAAGAAATTCAGCTAAAAATTCCAACCACCACCAAGAAAAACACTTATGAGAAGTTTAAAATTTTTTATTAGATGGTTATTTGGAAGACTGTTATAGGTATAGAGATGGTAACTGAACCCATGATTGTAGTTGAGATCATTAAAGAGCAGAGAAGGGAACATTAAGGAATGTTTCTCTATTGAAGGCCAGTCATAGATGACTTATTGCATCATCATCTATGTCCCACCCTTTCTACAAAGATATGCCTCTTGTCCAGGGTTTCCTTCTTTTCTCTTTCTCTATTGTTCTGAGGAAGATTAATTTATTATTAGTGTTGGACCTAGCAGGAAAGGCTGGAGGATTCCAATGAATGAAGGAGCAGGAAGTGGGGCTTGTGCTCTGAGAGAGACTCCATTAGTGGTTGGGACAAACTGTTGCTAACCCTGGGAGATCTCAGAGTTAGGGAAAAACTGCATCCAGATTCCTGTGGGATCCTGAGAGGTGAAGGCAAGACCTGCAGAGCTGCACCAAGTGGAGAAGTGGTTTGTGATCTGGTGGACAGCATTTCAAACTCACTCTCCCTACCTGGGTACCTCGGATCACCTGTCCTAGTGGAGTTGGCTCTTGGCATCCTGTGACCATCCTTGGATTTACCGTGAGACCCCAATTGAAAGCCACCCTCAGGCCCTTTAGCTGAGCTGACCAATCCTGGCTTGAACCAGGTTTGGAGGAGCCTCCCTGTGACTTCAGTACTGCTTCCTTTGGGCCCTGCCTGGCTTAGGTCAACAGAATAGTGTAGTCAAGTCCTTCCCTGCCCCCTGTGGTTTGCCCCTTAGGTTGTGAGTATAGAATCCCTTATTCCCATCCTTCATTTTTATTTCCCTCAATTAAACTGTTATAAACTTTTACCTTTGCCTGCTGGTTCCATAGGCCCTGGCCTAGGTGGGCTGAGTGACTGTTGGGCCAACTGCCATTCCTGTGACAGTTAACAGCTTGGCAGTAAAGCCTGGTCTCCCTATCCTGGTTGGTCCTGTCTCTCCTTCAACCCAGTGTGAACCCACAAACAATTTAGTTACATTTTTTAAATATATATATTTTTTAATTTTAAACCCTTAACTTCTGTGCATTGACTCATAGGTGGAAGAGTGGTAAGGGTGGGCAATGGGGGTCAAGTGACTTGCCCAGGGTCACACAGCTGGGAAGTGTCTGAGGCCGGATTTGAACCTAGGACCTCCCATCTCTAGGCCTGACTCTCAATCTACTGAGCTACCCAGCTGCCCCCTATTTAGTTACATTTTAATAATAATAGTTAACATCCCTGGTGCCCCATCATTATACTATACTCTCTTGGTGATAATATTATTCAACCACCCCCTTTATGAAAATGGCCAAATCTTTATAAAACAACTCAAGCTTTTGGCACACATCCACTACTACCTACTGTTTCTCTATCTGTATGTTCTATAAGCATCTCAAATTCAATATATCCAACATGCAATTCATCTTTCCCCTAAACTTTGCCCTTTGTATAAACTTCTCTATTTCTCTTAAGCTCATTGTCATCCTTTTAGTCACAAAAATTAACAAAAGAATCATCCATGTCTCTTCTCTTCTGCCATATAATGAATATGTTGACAACTTCTGTTAATTCTACCACTACAACATATTTCATATTCATTTCTTTTCTCTCCATTCACCACGCCATCACCCTAAATTAAGTCCTTACTACCTCTCACTAGGTCAATTGAAATAGTCTCCTATTTGTCTCTCTGCTTCTAGCTTTTCCTCCAATCTGTCCTACCAAGATGATATTCTTTTTTTTTTTTTAGTTACTTGTAGAAACAATTGTTGGTGGTTATTTTCTGACATTTTAGGGTTCAGATCCTCTCCTTTTCTCCCTCTCTTCTTCTCTATATAGGTTATACCAATGCTTTCATGCCATCCACATTTCCATATTGCTCATGTCATGATTAGAGACACATATCACGCATACAATAAAAAATTCATGAAGGAAATAAAGTAGAAGATGGAATGCTCTGCTCTGTACTCAGACTCCAACATTTCCTTCTTTGGCTGTGGACAGCATTTTTATCATGAGTTCTTTGGGGTAATCTTGGAAATTTGTTTTGCTAATAATGGTTTATTTCTTCACAACAGATCATTGTATAATATTTCTGTTACTGTATACATTGTTCTCCTGGTTCTGCTCACTTTACTTTGCATCAGTTCATATAAGTCTTTTCATGTTTCTCCAAATTAATTTTCTTAAAGTCCAAGTCTGACCATATCATTCCTTTCCACCAGAGGCTTCAGTGGTTGCCTATTGTCTCAAAGCTAAAAGACAAACTGCTCAATTCTACCCTGAAAAAATCTCCACAATATGGTTCTAACTTACCTTTTCTATTTCACTCTAAAGGTGTTTTGTTTTTTCCTCTTTGCATAGTAATACCTAGTGCCCTGTGCACATGTGGGCATTTAATAAATAATTATTGTTTAATGAAATTATGTTGTTGGCATATATTTTTGTACCTAAGTAAATTTAATTCCAAAAAGTCTTCATCTAAGAAATATTTAAATATAAATGTTTAGAAAGGGATTATTTAAGCATGTCTACACTGCAGAAGATGAAAGGTTTCCCAATGGATAGTCAGAACTTAGGAGATGAACTGAGGGACCAATAATTGAATCCTTAATTGCTATGGGAACTTCTTAAAAGTTTCAATCCTTATCTATAAAAGGATATTTTTACTACCTGTCTTATAAGTTTTTTTGTTTTTGTTTTTTAAACATTTATTAATATTTCTTTTTTAGAAAAGTTAACATGGTTACATAATTCATGCTCTTTCTCCTTCACCACCTGAGCTACAACCCCCGCCCCATGGCTGATGTGTATTTCCACTGGTTTTAACATGTGTCATTGATCAAGAACTATTTCCAAATTGTTGATAGTTGCATTGGTGTGGTAGTTTCAAGTCCACATCCCCAATTATGTCTGCCTCAACCCATGTGTTCAAGCAGTTGTTTTTCTTATGTTTCCACTCCTGTAGTTCTTCCTCTGAATATGGGTAGCGTTCTTTACCATAAATCCCTCAGAATTCTCCTGGGTCATTGCACTGCTGCTGGTACAGAAGTCCATTACATTCTATTTTACCACAGTGTATTGGTCTCTGTGTACAATGTTCTTCTGGCTCTGCTCCTTTCACTCTGCATCAATTCCTGGAGGTCTTTCCAGTTCAAATGGAATTCCTCCAGTTTATTATTCCTTTGAGCACAATAGTATTCCATCACCAGCATATACCATAATTTGTTCAGCCATTCCCCAATTGAAGGACATACCCTCCTTTTCCAGTTTTTGCCACCACAAAAAGCGCAGCTATAAATATTTTCATACAAGTCTGTTTATCTATGACCTCTTTGGGGTACAAACCCAACAATGGTATGGCTGGATCAAAGGGCAGGCATTGTTTTATAGCCCTTTGAGCATAGTTCCAAATTGCCAGCCAGAATGGTTGGATCAGTTCACAACTCCACCAGCAATGCATTAATGTCCCAATTTTGCCACATCCCCTCCAGCATTCATAACTCTCCCCTTCTTTCATTTTAGCCAATCTGCTAGGTGTGAGATGATACCTCAGAGTTGTTTTGATTTGCATTTCTCTAATTATTAGAGATTTAGAACACTTTCTCATGTGCTTATTGATACTTTTGATTTCTTTACCTGAAAATTGCCTATTCATGTCTCTTGCCCATTTATCAATTGGAGAATGGCTTGATTTTTTATACAATTGCTTTAACTCCTTGTATATTTGAGTAATTAGACCCCTGTCAGAGATTTTTGTTATAAAGATTTTTTCCCAATTTGTTGTTTCCCTTCTGATTTTGACCACATTGTTTTTGTTTGTACAAAAGTTTTTTAGTTTAATATAATCAAAACCATTTAATTTATATTTTGTAATTTTCTCTAACTCTTGCTTGGTTTTAAAATCTTTCCTTTCCCAGAGATCTGACAAGTATACTATTCTGTGTTCACTTAACTTATTTATAGTTTCCCTCTTTATATTCAAGTCATTCACCCATTCTGAATTTATCTTGGTGTAGGGTGTGAGGTGTTGATCTAAATCTAATCTCTCCCATATTGTTTTCCAAATTTCCCAGCAGTTTTTGTCAAATAGTGGATTCATGTCCCAAAAGTTGGGCTCTTTGGGTTTATCATACACTGTCTTGCTGATGTCATTTACCCCAAGTCTATTCCATTGATCCTCCTCTCTGTCTCTTAGCCAGTACCATATTGTTTTGATGACTGCTGCTTTATAGTATAGTTTAATATCTGGTACTGCTAGGCCCCCATCCTTCACATTTTTTTTCATTATTTCCCTTGATATTCTTGATCTTTTGTTATTCCAAATGAAATTTGTTATAGTTTTTTCTTATTCAGTAAAGAAGTTTTTTGGTAGCTTGATAGGTATTGTGCTAAATAGGTAAATTAATTTGGGTAGAATGTATGTTAGCTCGTCCTACCCATGAGCAATCTATGGCTTTCCAATTATTTAGATTCAGTTTTATTTGTTTGGAAAGTGTTTTGTAGTTGTTTTCATATAATTGCTGTGTTTGTTTTGGTAGTTAGATTCCCAAGTATTTTATATTGTCTAGGGTGATTTTAAATGGTGTTTCTCTTTCTACCTCTTACTGCTCTAATGTGTTGGAAATGTATAGAAATGCTGATGATTTATGTGCATTTATTTTGTATCCTGCAACTTTGCTAAAGTTGTTGATTATTTCTACAAGCTTCTTAGTTGATTCTCTAGGATTTTTTAAGCAGACCATCATATCATCTGCAACGAGTGATAGCTTAGTCTCCTCCTTGCCTATTTTGATACCTTCAATTTCTTTTTCTTCTCTAATTGCAACTGCTAGTGTTTCTAGTACTATGTTGAATAATAGAGGAGATAATGGGCATCCTTGTTTCACTCCTGATCTTATTGGAAAGGCTTCTAATTTATCCCCATTGCATATGATGCTTGTTGATGGTTTTAGGAATATACTGTTTATTATTTTTAGGAAAGGTCCTTCTATTCCTATACTTTTCAGTGTTTTCAATAGGAATGGATGCTGTATTTTGTCAAAGGCTTTTTCAGCATCTATTGAGATAATCATGTGGTTTTTGTTTGTTAGACTGTTGATATGGTCAATTATGTGAATGGTTTTCCTAATGTTGAACCATCCTTGCATTCCAGGTATAAATCCCACCTCATCATGGTGGATGATCCTCTTGATCACTTGCTGGAGTCTCTTTGCTAATATTCTATTTAAGATTTTTGCATCTATGTTCATTAGGGAAATTGGTCGGTAGTTTTCTTTATCTGTTTTCAGTCTCCCTGGCTTTGGAATCAGTACCATATTTGTGTCATAAAAGGAATTTGGTAGGACTCCTTCTTTGCTTATTATATCAAATAATTTGTATAGTATTGGGATTAGTTGCTCTTTGAATGTCTGATAGAATTCACTTGTGAATCCATCAGGTCCTGGCGATTTTTTTTAGGGAGTTCTTTGATGGCTTGTTCAATTTCTTTTTCTGATATGGGATTATTTAGGTATTCTATTTCTTCTGCTGTTAATCTAGGGAATTTGTATTTTTGTAAGTATTCATCCATATCTCTTAGATTGCTATATTTATTGCTATATAATTGGGCAAAATAGTTTTTAATGATTGCCTTAATTTCCCCTTCATTAGAGGTGAGGTCTCCCTTTTCATCTTTGATACTGTTAATTTGGCTTTTTTCTTTCCTTTTTTTAATTAGATTGACCAATACTTTGTCTATTTTATCTGTTTTTTCAAAATACCAGCTTCTAGTCTTATTTATTAATTTAATAGTTCTTTTACTTTTGATTTTATTAATTTTTCCCTTGATTTTTAGTATTTCTAATTTAAGTTTTTTTTTTTAAATTTTTTTAAACCCTTGTACTTCGGTGTATTGTCTCATAGGTGGAAGATTGGTAAGGGTGGGCAATGGGGGTCAAGTGACTTGCCCAGGGTCACACAGCTGGGAAGTGGCTGAGGCTGGGTTTAAACCTAGGACCTCCTGTCTCTAGGCCTACCTCTCACTCCACTGAGCTACCCAGCTGCCCCTCTAATTTAGTTTTCACCTGGGGATTTTTAATTTGCTCACTTTCTAATTTTTTAAGTTGCATGCCCAATTCATTAATCTCTGCCCTCCCTAATTTGTTAATATATGCACTCAAGGATATAAATTTCCCCCTGAGTACTGCCTTGGCTGCATCCCACAGAGTTTGGTAGGATGTCTCATCATTGTCATTCTCTTCAATGAAATTGTTGATTGTTTCTATGATTTCTTCTTTGACTAGCTGGTTTTGGAGAATCATATTATTTAATTTCCAATTAGTTTCTGATTTGCCTGTCCAGGTGCCCTTACTGATTATTATTTTTATTGCATTATGGTCTGAGAAGGTTACATTTATTATTTCTGCTCTTTTGCATTTGTTTGCAATGTTTCTATGCCCTATTACATGGTCAATCTTTGTGAATGCACTATATGCAGCTGAAAAGAAGGTGTATTCCTTTGTGTCCCTATTTACTTTTCTCCACATATCAATTAAATCTAATTTTTCTAGGACTTCATTCACCTCTCTTGCCTCTTTCTTATTTATTTTTTGGTTTGATTTATCTAGATCTGAAAGAGAGATATTTAGATCTCCCACTAGTATGGTTTTACTATATATTTCTTTCCTGAGATCTGCCAGTTTCTCCTTTATGAATCTTGTTGCTATGCCATTTGGTGCATACATATTGAGCAATGTAATTTCCTCATTGTCTATACTGCCTTTAGTCAGGATGTAATGACCTTCCCTGTCTTTTTTAATCATATCTATTTTTACTTTGGCTTTGTCAGAAATCATAATTGCCACCCCTGCCTTCTTTTTCTCATTTGATGCCCAAAGGATTTTGCTCAAGCCCTTTACCTTAAACCTGTGTATGTCAACATGCCTCATATGTGTTTCTTATAGACAACATATGGTAGGGTTTTGGTTTCTAATCCACTCTGCTATTTGCTTCCGTTTTATGAGTGAGTTTATCCCATTCACATTTAGAGTTATAATTATCAGTTGTGTATTCACTGACATTTTGGTATCCTCTCCTAGTTTTACTCCTTCTTCTTATACTATTTCCTTTTAAACCAGTGGTTTGCTTTATGCCAGTAACCCTTGTCCCCTCCCTTGATTTACTTCCCTTTTTACCCCCTCCCTTATTATTCTCCTCTATTTATTTTTAAGGCCTAATGAATTCCCTACTCATTCTTCTCCCCTCCCTTCTATGACCTCCCCGCTCCCCTGCTCCCCTTGGTTTATCCCTTCTGACTTTCTCAGTCGGGTTAGATAGAGTTTTATATCCTGATGGATAAAGCTACTCTTCCCTCTCAGGGTTAATTACACTCAGAGTAAGGTTTAAATATTACCTCTTAATGCTCTCTTCCTCTCCTTATAATAGTGTTCATCCCTTCCCCTCCCTGTGTCCTCTTTGTGTGTAATAGAATATCCTATTTTTCTTATTCATTCAAGCTTCTCTTGGTGTCCTCTACAATTCACTTCCCTCTTTCCCACCCCCATATCATCTTAGACCATTTAGTATTCCAAACTCTCCCTATGAATAATTCTTCTAATTACTATAATAGCAAATAGAGTTCCTTACAGAGAATTATACATAACATTTCTCCACATAGGAATACCAATAATTAGATCATATTGAAGCCCTTAAAGAGGAAAAGTTAAAAAATACAAGTTTTCTTTCTTTCTCCTCTGTTTCTTATTTACCTTTTCATGTTTCTCTTGATTTTTGTGGTTGGATATCAAACTTTCCATTTAGTCCTGGTCTTTTTTGTACAAATACTTGGAAATCTTCAATTTTGTTGAATGCCCATACTTTCCCCTGGAAATATATAGTCAGTTTTCATGGGTACGAGATCCTTGGTTGTAGACTCAATTCTCTTGCCTTTCTGAATATCATATTCCAAGCCTTGCAGTCTTTTAGTGTGGAGGCTGCCAGATCCTGTGTGATCCTGATTGGTGCTCCTTGATATCTGAATTATCTCTTTCTGGCTTCTTGTAAAATTTTTTCTTTTACTTGGAAGCTCTTGAATTTGGCTATTATATTCCTGGGGGTTGTCTTTTCTGGGTCTAGTGTAGAGGGTGATCCTTTCAATGTCTACATTGTTCTCTTGTTGTAGAACTTTAGGGCAATTTTGCTGAATAATTTCTTTTAGTATGGAGTTCAAATTTCTATTAATTTCTGCTTTTTCCGGAAGACCAATGATTCTCAGATTTTCTCTTCTAGACCTGTTTTCTTGGTCTGTCACTTTCTCATTTAGATATTTCATGTTTCCTTCTATTTTTATCAGTCTTTTGACTTTGTTTTATTTGTTCTTGCTGTCTTGAGATATCATTAGCTTCTAATTGCTCAATTCTAGCCTTTAGGAACTAGTTTTCCTTTTCAATCTGGTCATTTCTGGTGTTCAATTTGCTTATTAGTTCATTTGATTTCTGAGCCTCACTTTCCAATTGCAAAATTCTGCCTTTTAAATGGTTATTTTCTTGCCAGATTTTGGTTTCCAATTTGCTTACCATTTCGTTTTATTTTTGGGAATCTTTCTCCAATTGGGAGTTTCTGTCTTCTAATCTGTTAATTTCCTTTTGAGCTATTTCCCACATCTCTTGCCAAATATCTTCCATCTTTCTCATCATCTCAGATTTGAACTCTTCAATAGCTTGTGACCAGTTTGCATTATTTTGGGAAGGTTTGGATATGATTACTTGTTTGATCTTCTCTGCTGTTTGCTCTTTTGTCTGGATTTTATCTGTGTAATAGTTGTCGAGTGTTACAGATTTCTTCTTGATGATCTTTCTCTTTTGGGGTTCTTGTCTCTGGCTTGCCATTGTTAGCCCAGTGCCCTCTCAGGTTTATCCTCTCACTCAGGGTCTGTCTGTGCTCTTTAGGCTCCTGAGGTCTCAGGTCTAGTTGTTCTCTGGGTCAAGCCTCCTGGTGGTCCCCTTTTTGTTCCTCTGCCCAAGGCTCCCTTAACAGTCTCAGGACACTGCTTCCACAGTTGTGAACCCCCCACTCAAGGTCTGCGCCTGCGCGCAAGATCTGAGTCCTTGCCTGCTCTCAGGATCTGTGTCTGGGCTTGAATCCACACCGTTACTCGTGCCTGTGCTCAGGGTCTGCGTTCAAAGTCCACACGCATTCTTTAGCCTCTTGGGGTCTTAAGTCTTGCTGCTCTCAGGAGCAGGCCCTGGTGACCCCAGTTAGCTGCCAAGGACTTAATGCGTTCCCTAAACTTGCTCTAACTCTTGTGCACTGGCATTGGCATTGTAGGTGGTGTGGGGTGGGGGAGGGGATTGCTCAGCTCGCGTTTTAGTGAGAGCTGTTTCACCCCTTTATAGCATGGAAATGCCCCATTTCCACATACCTCCAATGCTGCGCCCTGTTGTGCTGTCCCTTTGTTCCTCTAGATTTGTTTTCATGTCTTCTTGAGGAATCCTGTATGTTTCATTTAGGAGTGGTTAAGCAGCTGCTTTTTACTCTGCCTCCATCTTAACCAGGAAGAGCCTGTCTTATAAGTTTTTAAGAATCAAATGATATCTTATTTCTTACCAACCACCTTGCCACCCACATAAGAGACCATGCCCTGAAGGTTTCAAGGCTTTCTTCTCTGGAACTCCTTAATCATTGTTATGATGATAATAACAGATATTTTGGAGAAGCAGATAAATTTGTCAGGGCCAATAACCCTTCAAGACACAGACACTGATTGACAAGCTTCAGTGAGAAGGGAGGGGTAAGACACTCTTGACTCTCAAACCCCTCCCCCCAAACAGTTGAGGTTTCAGTTGGAAAAATGGAGACTGACTGAGGTACTTCTGGTAAGTTTCTGTTATGGCTGAACCCCAATGATGTTCTCTTTTTTTTAACTTATATTCCCCACAGGTCTGATAGAGGAATAAGTAGAAGCTAGTTATTTATATGTTGAGGACTGAGATGAATCTGATCTTCTTAAAACTGGCAGCTAATTGTTAATATTAAAAGTGATAAAGGCTGGTATAAATATATATATTAGTAATTTAATTAAAGCCATGCTGATAGATAGACCACGCGCTTGTAAGCATTCAAAACCGCCGCCCTCGCCATTACTGTCTCCTGTTTCCTGTCTTGAGTCTGCTGGCCAAGAGAGAGCTCCCTCCTAACCCAGGAGATTATAAACTCTTCCCTGCGTCAAGACGTAGGCCTCCCCACGCCCAAAAACCCGGAAACGGAAACCAGTTGGACCACGTTGGATCACGGGAAATGTAGTTTGATACATTTCCCAAATTTCACTTTTACATGACAGGATTCAAACTAGATGACCAGGCTTGGGCAGTGAGTATTCCCAAATAATTCTCAGGCACAGATTTTGAAGGTAAAGCTTATATTAAGAAGTAAAAACGAAAACTAGAGGAGGTAATTAGGATTATGGATAAAGAAAAGGTGACCCTGATCTGTTAGGTTGAAGCTGCCCTTCCCCCCCACAGGAGGGGGTGAAGGCACCTAACTGAACTGGCTCTCTTGCTAGATAATCTATATATCTAATCATTAAGTAATTGTTGTATTGATATTGATAAGGATTAATCCTAATAAACAGGCTAACTCTTGAATAAAAACCACGATGGCTTTGCCACAATGGCCACTCAGGTGAACCCCCAAGTCAAGAGCAGTAAGCAGTGATCTGCTGACCTCAACCCCCACAAAGCAACTGTCTCAACCCTTCTCAACTGCCCCCTCACCCAAAGTTCTCCAGGGGGGTCCCCTGGAATTCTGGGTGAGGCTGTCCCTGTATTTTTGCAGGGATTCCATGCTTTCCATCTCTACATAATATCAGTAATTGTTTCTCCTGATCCACTATTTCTTTTCTTTTCTTTTTAAATCTTATTTTCTGTCTTAGAATGAAAACTTTTGGTTCTAGGACAGAAGAGTGGTAAGAGGTAGGCAAATGGAGTTAAGTGACTTGTCCAAGGTCACATAGCTGGGAACTCCCTGAGGCCAAATTTGAATGTAGGACTTCCTGTCTACAGGAAGCTAAGTGACTTGCCTGAGGTCACACAACCAAAGGCAGTGCTTAAACCCAGATCTTCCTGATTCTGAGGCCAGCTTTCTATCCACTTCAGCATATTGCCTCTTTTATGATTAAGTTACTCAAAAAGGTAAAAGAACCCAATTGTAAACAACATTATTTTTATTCATCAAACAAATTAAAGAATTTTAAATGGAAATTTTCTTTAAAAATTTAAAACTAAACTTTAATTGTAAATTCAAACATTAATTATGAGACATCAAATACAATTTTTTCAAGATGTTGGGATGGGCCAGGGTACAGTTGGCACACCTTGTATGCATGCCTGTCCTGACAACTTTCTTGATGTGGTCAGTAATTCTAAGAATACGGAATACAGGGTGAAGCTTCACATCAAAAGAATATTTTGCCCTACAGACATATTTTGACTTGTACACTGCCAACTTACTGTTCATGTTCCTTGAATCTTCTCCAAATACCTTTGTTCCTGTTCTTGACCACCTACCAGTGGAGTAAGGAATTTAAGACCATCTCATCCATAAGTCCCATCAAGCCAAAAATTTATTGCACCTACAAGTATATGACAATTTTTCCACTGCCCCAGATGGTACTGGGATTGGCAATAAGTCCCATGGCTAAGGGGGACTGAGGAGGGGAGGGAGTGTCCTTTTAATGACCGAGGAGAGGAATGAAAACCAGCAGCAGCAGCTTATCAGTCTTTCATCTTCTGTCAAGCAAGGCAATGCTAGCTGACTATGACTGTTTGAGAACAGGTGGAAGGTTATGTGTATAAGACCAACACTGGCATCCCTTCTCCTCCATGGCAACACATATATCTCAGACCCTAGATCTGGTCTAACAAAAGGAATATTCATCACCCCCATAGCATTATACTTTCCTCAAAATCAAGAATCCTTGAGAGTTTGCTCTGTGTCAGGCACTGTGCTAAGCCCTGGAGATTCTAATACAAACAAACTGAACAGTCCTTGTTTCAAAGAGTTACAGTAGAATGTATTCTAAATAGGAAAGATGAGGTAGAGCAAGAGGAGCTAGAATGGGTTGGGGCCATCTTAAACAACATGACATAGAGATGGCCAAGTAGTGACCTGGATCCAGGCAAAAGAAGGCAAACTCTCACCTTTCAAAGGCCAGGGATTCATTCTCAAAACTTTGACACCATGCTATATTCTTCCTCTACCTCTGAGAGTCTCTTCTTGAATCGGTGAGTTCATCCCTCTCCTCCATTTTGAGAAGGCAGCCTTCATTCTCCAGATTTTGCCACCAATACATCTCATCTCCAATTTCTGTTGTTCTCTTTTCTGTGTTGTCAGTCAATCATTAAGCATTTAATAAGCACTTACTATGTGCCAGTCTTTGTGCTAAGCAATGAAGATACCAATAAAGGCAAAAAAGACTCTCTTATTTAAAGGAGTTAACAGTCTAATAGAAGAGACAACATTCAAACCATCTTGTACAAACAAGGTCTATATCAGATAAATTGTTGATCATCTCAGGAGGAGACACAAGTATTAACTGTGAATCAGGAAAGGCTTCTCATAGAAAATGGGGTTTTTAGCTTGGATTTAAAGGAAGCCAAAAGGTAGAGATGAGAAGCAAGACTACTCCAAGAGTGGAGAAAACAGTGAAAATGCAGAATTAAAAGACTGAATGTCTTCTTCAAGGAACAACAAGAAGGCCAATGTTACTCCATCACAGAGTATATTTGGGAATTAAAGTGTAATAATTCTAGGAAAATAGAGGAGGAAAGGGCAGGGGGTGAAGGGCTTTAAATGCCAATCACAGGTTTTTATGTTTTGTGGAATGAACCACAGAAGTTTATTGAATGATAAGGTCAAACGTGATTTTTAGGAGGATCAATTTGACAGCTCAGTGGCAGATGTCCTAGAGTGGGAAGACATTTAAGATGTGTTGGAAATATATAGAAATGTTGATGATTTATATGGGTTTATTTTGTATCCTGTGACTTTGCTAAAGTTGTTAATTATTTCCACTAGCTTTTTAGTTGATTCTCTAGGATTCTTTAAGTAGACCATCATATTATCTGTAAAGAGTGATAACTTGGTCTCCTCATTGCCTATTTTAATACCTTCAATTTCTTTTTCTTCTCTAATTGCTACTTCTAGTGTTTCTAGTACTATATTAAATAGTAGAGGTGATAATGAGCATCCTTGTTTCACTCGTGATCTTATTGAAAAGGCTTCTAATTTATGGGGAGACATTTGAGGCCGAAAACCCAACTAGTAGGCATTTAAGGAAGATACCAATGTCAGCCATGTCTCACTCCTCTCCAAATTTCATTCAGAAGGACTTCCTCTACCATGTCCTGATGCTGGGTACATCTGGCTCTCCCTTTCCCCTGAGTTCCAATCCTCTTTTGGCTTCCATTTTATGTGTTGTCTTCCCCCAGTTAGAATGTAAGCTCTTAGAGAACAAAATTTTATTTCTTTGTATTTGTATTCCTAGCATTTAGCATAATGCTTGGCCCATGGAAAAACAATAAATGATAGCTGACTAATTGATTAGTAAACGAAATACAATATAGTTTCCTATAGGAATATTTTTTTATTAATGCCAAATAAAGCCAATTGTTTCCTTTCTATAGGTCTTTGGGTATAATTCTTATAAGAGATGTACTAAATATACCAAAGTCCCAAAGTGTTCATCTAATTATTGAAATAATTGCAAATGGTTTTCTAGGAACAGTGAAAAGGAAACATGGCTTCATGAAGTCAGTGCAGGATTTCTCTGAAGATCTCGTTGCCCTCCTGTCTTTGTTGGGGAAGTTTCCTTATGGTTATCAGACTGATTGCTAAATCTCTTAGGCAGCTTGAAAAATAGATTATTGAATTAACAATTACAATTAGCAATTTTGATAGAACAAATTGATCCAAAACTAAACAGGATATAAGGAAATTAGATGCAGTCAAGCTATATACCTAATACCCAGATGGGTATTTGACAAAATGCAACTTACTATATATTTCTATAGTGTTGTCCTCTCTCCTGTTCACAGTAAGTTTGTGTAGTCCATAAAGAAAATGCTCAACTGCCAGATGATGGCTATTAGTGTGACTTGCTTCAACAAATGTTTCTAAGATGAGCTGAAAAAGGAAAAAAGATATAATAGACAAAAAAGAATATTTGGTGTCAGAATGGGAGAAAAAAGGAGTGTCATTGATAAATGTATGTATATTTTGTAGTTTGAAAAGATATAGAATAGAAAGCCAGGACTGGAGATGGGAGGTCCCGGGCTCGAACCTACCGACATACACTTCCTCATTGTGTGACTCTGGGCAAGTACAACTATCTCATTCAATAACCTCACAATAATCCGGGAGGCAGGTGCTATCATCCCCATTTTACAATGAAGAATCTGAAGTAAACGACATTCAATGACTTGCCCACAGTCACAAAGCCAGTTAAGTGCCTCTTATGAAATCATAACACTCCCAGGCACCCTCTGTAGCATGGTTCTCAGGGGAGGCAATCTCTCCCAGGAGGTGCCATGGAGGTGGGATGGGGAGGAATGTCACTACACAAGGCATATCCCTGCTCATCTTGTGCCGTATCAGGATCTCAGTTTAGGAAGTAAATGTGATGCTTGATGAAGACTGTATATGCACTAGATGAGTGTTCCAAGCAACAGTTGAGGTGCTGTAGCAGCTGTAGCAGCCCCACACTGGCTCAAGTCTTGCCTCCTGTAAGCCAATAAAAAGACAGGGTATCAGTTTACCAGCTCATCAGCAGAGGGAGGGTAGTTTATAGTTTTGTCCACCAAGTGTCGAGCTACTCCAGCCACCCATCAAAATCTCTTAGACATGTGCTAAATATAGGCATGGACACAGGCAATCCCCCTCAAAGACTCTGGTTTCAAAGGACTCAACAGGAAAGGAACTCTCCCTTACCTGGCTTGAATGAATCTAGAGTATGATGCTCTTCAAAGAAATAAGCTCTATGTGAAGACAATTCCCATTTAACATAGGGTTACTTTCTTCATGCTGAGAGCCTGAGTAGGCTAGTTATGCTTTTGTGTGTCTGTGTGCTCCTTCTGCCACATTCCAGGAAGCTAGAATTAAACTGCCTTTGCAGACTTGCCGGGTTAGTACTCAAGAGCTGTCTCCCTAGCTGGTTACTGGGAGCCAAATGATTGCAAGTAAAACAGTTGAATATGAAAAAAACTTTTTTAATTCTATTTTTCAAAAAGTTTCTCTCCTCTCATCTCCCTCCCCAACACCTATTGAGAAAGAAAAACAAAATCTCTGTTACATATATGTGTAGTCAAGCAAAATAAATTCCCACATTGGTTCTATGTGTATGTGTCTATATGTGTACATGCCTGTATACATATATATATATATATGTGCATGTGTCTTACACACACACACACATACACACACAAGTATTATCTCATTTAATCCTCAACAAATCTTGTGAAGTAGGTGCTGTTATTATCCCCATTTTACAGTTGTAAGAGGGAGATTTTAGATATTATATAGATATATATTTAAAGTGTGGCCACCAGGAATCAATAATTCAGATTGATTCCATAATTAAAATAGACCCAAGTCAGCATCTGGTTTAAGGTAGTTTATTTACAATCAGGAAGGTAAAAGGTAGGGAAATAGAGACAGGGAGAGGCTAGTCCAGGCTTGCAGAGGCCTGGATGGAGAGAGAAGGTTAAAAGGCTAAATAAATGAGGCTACAAGCCACAAGGCCTAGCAACCAGATAGGCTGGTGCCTACTTAAGGCAGAGTCTGGAAAACGCCAAGGTAGGCCCAGGAAGTCAGCCTAACTTACCCACGTGACCATTCAGAGTAGAAGCAGCCTGAGGTCTCAGCCGAGATCCTTCAGCACCAAGTTCAAAGCGGAAACTCCTCAACAGGAAGTAACCAACATACTTAAGTCTCAGTCACTTCCTGTGGGCCACCTCTAATTCAAGTGGACAAATGGTAGCCTCTACACTGATTTGGACTGCCCAAAGGGCCATCCCTTGTTCTTGATTTGTTACTTATTGTCACGTGTGGGTAACTCATCTCCCCTCCCCACTAAGGGAGGTGGGGATGACATCATCTCAGGTAAGTAGAGTTTTGACTATGAATGGGCTAGAGCTAATTCCCTTTACACACTGTTGAGGAATCTGAGGCAGAAAAGGATACATATCTATATCTTTACATATCTAGAAAGATAGACAGACAGACAGACAGATAGATAGATAGATAATGTAAACTTCACTCTGAGTCTATCATCTATAGAGAGATAAGTAGCCTGTTTCATCATAGTTAGGATTGATCATTGTAATGATCAGAGTTTATAAGTCTTTCAAAGTCAATTATCTCTACGTTACTGTCATTACTATGTAGGTTGTTCTCCTGGTTCTGGTTCTGTTCACTTCACTTTGCATTAGTTCATCCCATATTTCTCTAAAATTATTCCATTCATCATTTTCCATTCATCATTTCTTAAAGCATAATATCATTGCATCACATGCATACACCATAACTTCTTCAGTCATTTTCCAATCAATGGGCACCCTTTCACTTTTTGATTCTTCACTGTCATGAAGAGAACTACTCTACCTCTTTCTCTGATATTTTTGGGCTATAGACCTAATTGTGGTATTTCTAGGTCAAAGAGTATACATGTTTTTATAGTTTTTTGGGCATAGTTCCAAATTGCTTTCCAGAATGTCTGGACCAGAGCACAATATACCAACATACCGATTTTTCCACAATCCCTCCAACATTTCTCATTTTCCATTTATGTTATCTTTTTAATCTGAGGAGTATGAGGTAGAAACTCAAGAGTGTGTCAATTTGCATTTCTCTAATTGTTAGTGTTTTAAGCTTATTAATAGTTTGTATCTTTTTCTTTGAAAACTACCTTCAATTATTTATCAGTTGGGGAATGACTCTTATTCTTCTGATTTTTAAGGCCTGATTTTCCTCAGTTTTTGTTTCTTCTTTTTCAATTGGCCCATTTCTTCTTGCATCACTTTCATTTCTTCTTGCATCATTTTCCTTTCTCCTTGCAAACTTTCATTTCTCTTTTTCCACTACGTCTCTTAAATAGTTTTTGAAGTCTTATTTTGAACTCTTCCAGAATCTGTGTCCAATTCATATTTTTCTTTTGGACTTTGTGTGTGTTTCCTTTGCTTTCACTGTCCCCTTTTGTGTCTGTATCTTACTCTTTGTCTCCATAAAAATTCTTTAGAGTGGTGCTTTTTTGTTGTTCATTTTTCCTACCTAATTATAGGTAGGCTCTGTTTTCTGGGGAGCTGGGGTAACCTTCGGTCCTTCCTTGATGCTATTTTCAGCTTATTTTCTGTTTTGTTTTTTTACCAGTTTCAGTTCTTGGAGGATGATATGGTAGTCCGAGGACTGAGAGAGTCCCCTTTCCCTGATGATTCAATTGATTCTTGAGATGCTAATGGTTTAAAAACTTGTCTTAGGGATTTCCGGGTTAAGATGGCAGCAGAGTAAGAAGCAGCTCTTAACCTCTCCTGACCGAAACACACAAAACTCCTCAAGGGGACATAAAAACAAGTCCAGACGAACTGAGGAACCCCACAACAGGGCACAGCGTGGAAGGTACGTGGAATCGAGACATTTCCATGCTATAAAGGGCTCTCACTCAATCGCGAGCTGAGCAACCGCCCCACCCCCACCCCCTCCACACTCACCTATAGCTCCGAACCCAGGTAAAAAGAAATAGAGCAAGTTTGGGGCACCCATCGAGTCATCGGCAGCTCCGGGACCTGTTCCTGAGAGCAGCAAGACTTAGGACCCCATTAAGTCAAGAACGCACGCGAAATCTGAGCGTGCGGGAGCAGAGAGTGGACGCTGGGCGCAGAGAGCCGGCTGAGCAGAGGCGTGGGTGGAGGCAAACACAGCCAGAAACTAAAGCCTAAGTGGGGAACCAGTGCAGACGGGTATACGACTGTGGAAGTAGCTCCCTGAGACTTGTAAAGGAACTTCCTGCAGAGGATCAAGCAAGGGAACCCACCAGGGGGCTTGACCTTGGAAAAGACTAGAACTCAGACCTCAGGAGCCAATAGATCTCAGACAGACACTGAGAGCGAGGATAAACCTGAGAAGCTGCTGGGCTAATGATGGCTAATCAGTTACAGGAAATTCAGAAGAGAAAGAATAATAACAAAAAAAAGAAGTCTTTAACACTCGACAGCTTCTACACAGAGAAAATCCAGACAACCGAGCAAACAGAGGAGGAGAACAAACAACCATCCAGACCCTCCCCAAATAAGGAAAACTCCTCACAAGCTATGGAAGAGTTCAAATCTGAGATTTTGAGGAAAATGGAAGAGATCTGGCAAGAAAATAACAGCTTAAAAGGTAGAATCTTGCAACTGGAAAGCGAGGCTCAGAAACCAAATGAACTGATAAGCAAATTGAACACAAGAAATGACCAGATTGAAAAGGAATACCAGAAGATTATGGCCGAAAACAAGAAGATTATGGCCGAAAACCAAAAGATTATGGCCGATTACCAGAAGATTATGGCCGAAAACCAAAAGATTATAGCCGAAAATCAATCCCTAAAGGCTAGAATTGAGCAAGGAGAAACTAATGATCTCTCAAGACAACAAGAACAAATAAAACAAAGCCAAAAGACTGAAAAAATAGAGGGAAACATGAAATATCTCAATGAGAGAGTGACAGACCAAGAAAACCGGTCTAGAAGAGACAATTCGAGAATAATTGGTCTTCCAGAAAAACCAGAAATTAATAAAAACCTGGACTCTATACTAACAGAAATAATTCAGCAAAATTGCCCTGAAGTCCTACAACAAGAGGGCAATATAGACATTGAAAGGATTCATAGAACACCTGCGGCATTCGATCAAGAAAGGAAAACACCAAGAAACATCATTGCAAAATTCAAGAGTTTCCAAGCAAAAGAAAAAATCTTACAAGAAGCCAGAAAGAAACAATTCAAATATCAAGGAGCAACAATCAGGATCACACAGGATCTGGCAGCCTCAACACTAAAAGACCGCAAGGCGTGGAATACAATATTCAGAAAGGCAAGAGAGCTGGGCCTGCAACCACGTATCAACTACCCATCAAAATTGACTATATATTTCCAAGGGAAAGTATGGGCATTCAACAAAATTGAAGAATTCCAGGTATTTGCACAGAAAAGACCGGGGCTAAATGGAAAGTTTGATATCCAACCACAAAAATCGAGAGAAACCTGAAAAGGTAAATAAGATACAGAGGGGAAAGAAAGAAAACTTATAATTTTTAAATTTGCCTTTTTAAGGGCCTCAGTGAGATCTAATTATCTGTA
>NC_058135.1:22990248-23066836 GCF_016433145.1 Gracilinanus agilis
ATATATATATATATATATATATATATATATATATATATGTAGGTGTGGAGAGGGTAGGTGTGTTAATGCTATAAGATGAAAATAGTGCCAGAATATGGAAGGTTAATGTAGTGTGTGAGTAAGAAGGGAAGCCCAGGTCCCCTGAAAATTCTCCAGTCGGGTTTAGAAATATACCACTCAGTAAAGAAATAAGAAGAATTAGCTGTAGACTTTCCCATTGGCCCAGGAATCCACAAATGGAGTCAGTCCTGTGGAGACTGTGGCTTAGCCAGTCCCAGGAGACAGAAACGTTGTTAACAAGTTTTACTGCACATTGACGTTTTCCCTTGTATCTTTTGCCCATTTGTTCTATAACTACTGTTCAAACTCTACCAAAATCCAGGGCCTTGAAAGTCCATGGAGGAAGTCATACCATCATACACACAGGGTCCAGTGAAAATTTGTTACTTTATTTCAACAAAAACATACATGCTACTTAAGCAATCCATTTATTTTGTCTGTATTGGCTCTCTAACATCACCCTCTTAATAACTCTTCTCTTCTCAAGCCCAACCTCTATCCCCCTGGAAGTTTTCTTTCTAATGGCATTGGTAACAATGATGTCTCCTAATTTTCCTCTTGCTTTTCTCATTGCTTTTTCTCAGTTGTCTTTGATAGATCATCATCCATATCTGGTGCCTTCTCTTTCTACTTTCTCTTGGTGTTTTCATCAGTTTTTGTGGGTTCAATGAGTATTTCTACAAAGAGTTATTTCTACAAGACTATATGTTCAGTGCAGGCCCAATTTATTTCTAGGACTACAGTCTCATATTACAACTGCCCATTGGATATCTCCACCTGGAAGTCCCATTAGCAACTTAAGACAATAAGTCAACAAACAATTATTAAGCACCTAGTATGTGCCAGGCACTCTGCTAAGCAATGATGATGTAAAGAAAGGCCAAACTAATCCCTTCTTTCAAGGAGCTCACGTTCTAATAGGGTAGAAAACATAAAAAAATTTTTCATACAAACAATATGTATATATAGGAAGAAATGGAGATAATTTCAGAGGAATAGTTTCAAGCAGGAGGAATTTTATCTGCAGCTTGAAGGAAGCTAGCAAAGTCTGACAAGAGATAAGAAAAGTGAATTTTCCAGACATAGAAGGGCAGTGAATGAAAACACACAGCATTGGAAGATGGAAGGTTTTATTCAAAGAATGGCAAGAAGTCCAATCAGAGTACACGGAGGAAGATAAGGCATTAAACAATTGGGAATGAAATTTCTGGCTTTAAGAATCAAATAGAGGATTTCATAGTTGATCCTGGGAAGATAGGAAGTCTGCTGAATAGAGGGTAATATTTTCAGACTTGTGCTTTAGAAGGATATAGTTTAACAGCTGAGTAGAGGACAGACTAGAATAGAAATATATGAGGAAGGGAAGCCAACCAACAAGTTATTGCATGAGATGTATTCATGGGGTGATGGAAGCACTGACCAGAGTGGTGGCATTATCAGGGGAGAAAAGGGAGCATGTACGAAAAAATGTTATGAAAGCAGAATCACCAGGACTGATTGAGTATGACTGGATCAGTGAGAGTATAGGAACTGATGCTGACATTTAGCTCACAAGCAAGTTTGGGTGATTAGAAGGATAGTGGTATCCTTGATGGTAATAGGAGAGTTAAGAAGAGGAGAGAATTTGGAGAGAAAGATGAGTTCAGTTTTGGACCTATCAAGTTAACTTAAACTGAATATGAGACTTCCAGTTGCAGATGGCCAATAAGCAACTGGAGCTGTGTAACTGAAGGTCAAAAGAAAGGTTGGGACTATATAATTTTTATATATAGTTGGGACTATAAGATTTCAGAATCATCTGCATAGATGGGAACTAATGAGATCACCAAGTGAAATATTAAAGAGGAAAAAGAAAAGAGGGCCCAAGACAGAACCTTGGAAACACCCATTATGGGAATAACCTGGATAAAGATTCAGCAAATGAGAACAAGAAGGAGAAGTTATAGGAAGACATCTAGGAGAAACTAGTCCAAAAATCTAGGGAGAAGAATCAGGAAGATGTTGATAATAGTGAAGAAAAGACTGCAGAAAGAACAAGGAGGAAGATTAAGAAAAGGCTACAAGGTCTTTGGTAACTTTGGAGAGAGTAGTTTCAATTGAATGATGAGGCTGTGAGCCAAACAGCAGAGATTTAGTTCAAATTTAGTTCAAAATGGAATTAATTTTCTTTTCCCCATGTCATTCATTCCTTCCAAACTTCTTCATTTCTGTCAGGAGAAAACACCAACAAATTATGGTCAGGTTTACAATTTTAGAGTGATATTTGAATTTATATTCTCCTTTACTTCCCCATCCCCATATCCAATCAATTACCAAATCTTGCCATCCCCGCTTTCATGATATTTCCTATTCATCCCCTTTTCTCCACTTACATAGACATTCCCATTCTCAGTTCAGATTCTCATCACATGGAAGCTAGATTTTTGTTATTGTCTCTTAATTGGTTTCTTAATCTCCAGCCTCTCCTTTCTCAAATCCATCATCCACACAGCTGCCAAATAATATAAAGTTCAGGTCCAACTCTACCATAGAATACCTCAACTTGGCTTTTAAAGCCCATCATAGTCTGGCTCCAGTCTGCCTTTCCACACTTACTTCAAATTACTCCCCTTCATGGACTTTGTGTTCCAGCCAAACTGCCTACTTAGTATTCTCCTATACTCAGCATTCCATCTCCTGCCTTTGTATTAGGGCACAAGCTGTTCTTCACAGTTGAAATGTACTCCCTTATCTCCAACTCATTGAATCTGTAGCTTCCCAGGCTCTGATTAATGCCAACACTTTTCTTTTTGTGCTCTTTCCTTCCTTGACTTACCTAAGTGTGTGTTGTATGGTTGGTAGAATATAAGCCCCATGAGAACAGGAACTTTTGTGATTTCAGCCTCCAGTGATTAAGAAGAGCAACCTTTCTCTGACCATTTGCCTTTAGTCTCCCTGAGGGAAAGCTACTAGCGACCCAACATGGCTTCTAGCTGTGTTACTTTTTTGTGGCTGCCTCCCTGACCTAATCTTTACCTCCCACAACTGGAGAGCATCCAAAGAGGAGCTCTCCGACCTCCGGCAGGTCCCCTGAAGGAAGAGAAAGAGAAACCTCAGAGGGGAGCAGGGCTTCTCCCTTTTGCTGGGCAGGTTCAACTTCCATCTCCTTCTGGGAGGTCTCCTGCCTAATCTCTAGCCTCCTCAGTGAAAAGGAGTGGGGTTTGTAATCAACAATGAACATATTCACAACTGGTCTCATCCTACACATCCCAGTGATTCTGAACTCCTGTAAGTCATCATCCAATTCCCTTTCCCCATCCCCCATAATCCAAATCTTATTCCCATCCCCTCAACCTTCTCACCCTGAAGTCTCAACCAAACACAAATTCTATGGTGCCTTCTGTAATGTTATTTTTATAAGTACCAAACTTCCCTTCATCCTATATCTCCTCTTTTAAAAAAAAATTTGGTTCTTAGGCAGAAAGCTAGGCAATGGGAGTTAAGTGACTTACCCAGGGTCACAAAGTTAGGAAGTATCTGAGATCAGGACCTCTAGTCTCTAGGTCTGGCTCTCAATACATTGAGCTACTTAGTTTCCCCCTTTAAATCTTTTCTTCTCCTACTCCATCTTCTAGTAATCACTGAGACCTGGCTCCTGCTTATGGCACAGCTTCTCCCTGGCCATCCTTTCCAGTATAAGCTGCACCTTCATGAATTCCCTTTACCTCACTAGTCAGAGCATGGTCCTAGAATATTCCCTGCTACTCATTGCCACTTCTATGTTCTCCCTCTAACTTTAATGCAGTAACCTCTCCTCCTCTGAAGTTGATACAATCCATATTTACCACCTAATTAAAATCCCGGTAGCTGTTGCCTATAGATCTACAGGTCATTATTCTTCCTTCATCAACAAGTTTGGTACCTATCTCCATTTTTCACTACTTCCCAACTCCTGCCCTCATATTACAGGACTTCATCCCCCATATAGACATGGCATGAGAAGGGCCATGTGCTAATTTTACAAAATCTTTTGTTCAGATCTCACAGTTCAGCAAGTTCAGTAGTATATGATTAAAATGCTCTAGTTATAGGTCTTCTTTGAAATGTTAAGATTCTTTAATTCTTGCCAAAGCTAACACCTCTCAGAGAAGCCTATTCTCAAAAATGTGACTTGACTCAGAATAGATCTCATTGGGGCAGTGGTCTAAGAGAGAAATATTTTTCCTTTAATACAGTGGCTGCAAAAGAAATATTCTGATTACTAGTTGAGTATTTCTGCCCATACCTAATGTGGAGGGAGCAATATTTTGATCCTCTAGCTCTGTACAAGTTAGGCAAGTTTTCCCTTTAAAGTCTTTGAAACAATATTTGAGACTCAGTTGGCTCAGGACACGAAAGTCTTAGACAATTGTTGTCATTTGCTGGTCTCCAGAGTGAAAAATAACCCCACAGAATCCCGGGCATGCTCTTGACACTTGGCTGACAGACCACCACTAGCAACTCAGGTGGAAAGATCTTCACCCAGCTCAGTCAATCTGAAGTGTTCTCAATGCCTGTCCTAATTAAATAGCCTTCTCCTGTGTTAAAACCAAGTAAACTTTCTTTTGTGAATCATTGAATGATCTAAAACTATCTCATTTATTATCTGAGCCAAGTCAGACCAGAATACTATGAAATATTCTTTCTCTCCTTGTTGCTTAAATCTTTCTAGTTCCTTCCAGAAATAAAAAGCTTATGTGCACATACTCTAAAGACTTTCTTGTGCTTCTGTTCTTCAAGTGAGCAGTATGAGTTGGTAGCACCTTTGTTTGAATACATCAGTCACAGATATCATACTTCCTACATACATGTGCTGCCCTCTCAGCTTCTGAAAATCTGTTTTTATATTGGCCATGACTTAAGTCTGAAAAACCATAGTGGAATACTTTAATGATCTAGCTTCAATAGGTTTTTGGAAGTATCAACTACCTTCTTGCCCTGGCATTTAACTACCGCATAAATGCAACTTCTGCCTCTGTCTCAAACAAATGATGCTCATTAAGGAGTTAAGCTGGAATCCACAAGGAACACACCCCCATTTCTTGACTTGTACCTCTTCTCAGATCATTGTCCTACCACTTCTCTCATTTCCAATCATCCAAATACAACTGTTGTGGGAACCATTGGTCCACTATCACAATAATCACTTCTTCTAATGGCACTTGCTCTGAATAAAGATTTTCCCCTGTCTTTTGTTATGCTAGTGGCCCTCCTGACATATCAGGGATCATATTTACCTCTTTGGAGTGATCAAAAGTGTCCCAGGGACTGGGACCTACAGGATAGGCTTCAGTATTCATGTCAATCTTCCTAGCCAGTAAAACCAGAGTGACATTATTACTACTTTTTGGTGGCACATCTAATTTAGCACTTGTTGGAATATTGTTTTCTATATATCCTTAGAGTCAAGCTCTTTGTGCACACTATGAGAACTTACCAGGGAGACATCACCTAGAAGACAAGAACTCCAATGTAGAAAGGATAACAAGTTTCAATAACAGTAAAATCCTTTATTGGCAAACTTAATAGACCTCTGGTGGCCATTGATCTGCTTATAAAATGCTCCTAAGTCATTTAGAGATTTCTTCATGAAATACAAAGGGTTTACTTGAAGCCATAGAAGCCAACACTGGTACATGTCTGAGACAATTAATTAAACAACTCCTTAAAAGCCTGCTCACATTCTCAATCCAACAATGTTTAAATGGTACCAGGGGGGCCAAGCCAGATCATCCCTTTTGCCCCTTCTCTCTTTTGTTCTTCTCATCAATATATTTATTCTTCCTATCAATTTCTAACCATGACAGGCTTTGTAATGGTGTCATAAAACTCTCTAATTTCCATTTGGATTCCCATCAAATCTGCAAAACTTTTTTATTTGATTTGGTTTAATTTTTTTTTTATCCTGGGACTCCATTCTAGGAGCATAGGGCCACAACCAGTAGGCAATGGGTCACACAGTCCCTCAGGGTCACCCAGCTGGGAAGTGTCTGAGCCCGGGTTTGAACCTAGGACCTTTCGTCTCTAGGCCTGGCTCTCAATCCACTGAGCTAGCCCAGCTGCCCCTACTTTAGGTTGCAGTTTCTTTAGCAGATGTAGTTTTTACAGGGTGGGGTTGCTAGCCCCACGCCCAACCCTCCTCCTTTTTCATCCGGGCTAGGGACCGTCCTTAGCCCAGGAGTGGTAAGGGTGGGCAATAGGGGTCAAGTGACTTGCCCAAGGTCACACAGCTGGAAGTGTCCGAGGCCGGACTTGAACCTAGGACCTCCAGTCTCTAGGCCTGGCTCTCAATCCACTGAGCCACCCAGCTGCCCCTTTGATTTAATTTAATAAGTACTTATTAAGTATATACTATGTGCAAGGCACTGAGTTAACTTCTGACACAAAGACAAAAATGACACATCCTGCTTTCAACAAACATACATTCTCTTGAGGGAATACTGCATGTGAACTCTTGATAATTCTTCATATGCAGTCAGGTAACAATTGTTTCTCTTTTTCTTTGGTTGATATTTATTCTTTGATTTGATCTGATGTGAAATACTTGACAAAACCTCTCCAGAACTGGCATTTGTCAATGGATAGCTTTAGACCATTGTCTTCTCTCTGATCTAATTCCATCAGTAGCCTCTATAAGAATTTAAATTTGGATTTTGTGCTAAATATGAGAATTCTAAAGTAATATTGTGGTCATCGATTTAAAATATTATCCCTTAAGTCAAAATCACTGTAGCAGTTTTATTTTACAATGAGGTAGGAAAGAGTGAAAGTGGGAAATGTAAGAAAGAGACAGAAAGTACTGCTCA
The DNA here is from genome assembly GCF_016433145.1 of Gracilinanus agilis. Lineage (NCBI taxonomy): Eukaryota > Metazoa > Chordata > Mammalia > Didelphimorphia > Didelphidae > Gracilinanus > Gracilinanus agilis. The sequence goes on from NC_058135.1 coordinate 22,997,133, forward strand.
GCTACAAATACCATAAGTTTAATTCTAATGTCTCTAGACCCGCAAATGCAAATCTGAAAGCAAATCTCATTAGGAAGCCAAAGTCTGAAGAGCCAGGAGACTCTGAAGAATCCTCCAAGAACACGAGGCTAAGACCAGCAAGAATCTCACCAGAACTCACACTGAAGGGAGTGTCCCACCAAAGTGCCATTGAGCAGAGAGGGTCTCCTCACTGAAGAGCCAAGGAAGGAATCACTCCACTCACCACCACAAGATCCAAGGGAAGCATCTCTTCAAGTACCAAGGCAGGAATGACTCCAAATCAGATATGAAGAGAGAAGAAGAAGACCTGAATCCAGGAAGCCATAGTCTTATTAAAGTCCTTTTTCCACATCACTTCCTGTCTCTTCCCCTCTACACAGGAACCAATCACAACTTCCAAACTGCTTAGCCCTACTCTGGACTGGGCAATCCCCTTTGGAGGTGAGAGTTTTTCACTTGTGACTAACAGGACAAGTGCTAAGTAGGGGTATTCTCAGTTTTTGATTGATTAAACTAAAGGTTGCTGATTGATCACATTAGAAATAGTAAAGAGAGATAATTCTATCTTCATACCTCACACTCTTCCTTTGTTTCCAAAATACAATCATATCATCTAGATACATCAACTTCTCCAAGTAGTTAATGATACCAACTACTTTTTCCATGAGCCACTGAAAAGTAAGGACCCTAGAAAGCTCTTTTCTCAATTTTTTTTTCAATCCTCATCTACTAGCGTCCTCCCTATTAACTCTAGGATTAAATATAACAATCTGTTTGGCTTTTAAAATGCTTTGTAACTGACCCTTTCTTCCCTTTCCATATATTCCACTCTTTTCTATTCTTCAAACAAGACATTTAATGTCCCAACTCTGTGAGTTCAATTTGTCTTCAATTTGTCCTCCTGGCTTCTTTTAAGTTACTATTAAAATCCTACCTTCTTTAAGAAGCTTTCCTGTTCCTGTTCCCTCTTAATACTAGTGCTTTCTCTTTGAATTTACCTCTAAACTGTTCCATATATATCTTATATGTGTATAGTTGTTTTAGGTTGTCTCCTCCTTTAGAATGTGAGTTCTTTGAGTGTGTTTACTTTCCTACATTTCCTCTCTGAGGGGTCAATAACCAGTTAACTCTACTGGAAGCAAAAGGGCTCCAGGATGAGGCAAGATGGAGTAATAAAAGAAGGAAAATGAAGCCAGATAAGGGAGGGAGAGGGAGAAGAAAGGGATCAGATTAGAACGAGTTTTAACCTATTTTAGAATATAAAGGAATTATCTGTAAGCAACATATTTCCACCAGGCACTATTAGAAAAGCAACTCAAACTAAGGCAATACATCAAAACATCTCCAACTTCCTTTTGGGAAAGGAATATAACCCTCAGATAATGTATATCTCATAAGGGTGCTGTTATAAGACTCTTAGAGTCTCAATATGCATTAAAATGTAAAGTACTTTATAACCTAAGTTTATTCTAGAATTCTGACAATTTACCTTAGAAACAATGAACTTGAATGAAGTTTTATGATGAGACATTAAAAAATAATAAACACGATTTTGGAAGCATAACACAGTTAATTTTCTTAATTGTATCTGCCAGAATCCTATTTGTGTTAAAAATAAACTGGAGAAGATTGAAAAGTCCTGAGTACTTTTCACATCATTGTTATACTGATACTTGGCTATCTGAATAAACGGTCACCCTGGATAGTACAGAAACCTAAGCCATCTGGATATGTGGATTTTTATGTCTTGAACTGTGATGAAAAATTCATCTACCCTTGCTTTATGTACATGTATGTGTCAGTGTGGCAAAAAAAGAAAAGAATGTGAGCTTTTTGAAGGCAGGAACTGCTTTTTTCTTTCTTCAATCCCCAGAGCTTAGCAGTGTCTAGCACATAGCTATTAAAAGTTGTTGGTTAAATGATATGCAATCAAATCTATAGAGTTTATTGGACAAATAAAGGCCACCTTTTCCTTATCTTCTTCTGTCTTGGACACTTGATAGTGGTAAACTCTGAAAACCATAAGCTGCCAAATAGACATCCCACGGTATTCTTGACCTTTCCCATCATGTATCAATCTCCCTTATAGCTCTCACTCAAAGTCTATTAAATTTTCCCGAATGATCTCTGTGGGTGAAGCATAGATGAGTCCATGATGATGTGGTGGATGAAGAGCTTATTCAAGTTGTTTCTGAGATCTTGCACAACTGAAAGGGAAAGTTTATGAGACAGATCTAGAAAAGATTCAGAATCACTGAGGTGAATTGTATACATAGCGCCTTGAGTAAACCTGCATTCTATTTATACAGTGGGCATACTATTCTTGTACAGTACTTCTTGTTCTGATTAGCCTTACAGTCCCCAGGCATTGTAGTCTCCCAAGTCAGATTTCTCAGGTTCCTTTTTGATCCTATCTTCAGCAAGGTCATCTGTCATCCTTTTTGCACAAGAGGTACAGATCATCATGTATTCTAACATCTGAACAAGAGCACCACTTTTAATAAAATACTTTTATAATTAAAATGACAATTCTACCTAAACTAATCTACTTATTCATTGCCTTCCTAGATAAATTACCAAAAATTATTTTATTGACTTGAAAAAATGATAATAAAATTCACTTGGAAAAACAAAAGATCAAGAATATCAAAGGAAATGACAAAAATACTTTTCAATTAACTTAAAATGAGTTAGAGTGGATCTCAAAGAATACTAAAACTATAGCATATTTGTTGGATCTAGAAAAACTAGGACCATGTCATTTATCTTTTCATTGACACCTACATCTTCTTTAAAAAAATCCTTATCTTCTATCTTGGAATCAATACTAAGTATTGGTTCCATGGCAGAAGAGTAGAAAGTGCTAGGCAATAGGGGTCAAGTGACTTGCCCAGGGTCACATAGATGGGAAGCATCTGAAACCAGTACCTCCTGAGGCCAGATCTAGTTCTCTATTGACTGAGTCACCTTGCTGCCTATGCTTATAAATTCTTTAGGAAACTCTAATATCTAATATTTCAGCATGAGTTCAGTATGAATACTTTGGGGTAATCTTACTTATATATAATTATGGTTGAAACCTTCTTGCCAATGGATATTCACAGATGATGTAAAAGTTACAAATCAAAATCAAATGGCAAAGTACTCAATTAAGAAAGACTAGCAATACAATTCATATATTGAAACAAATGGACAATAGATTCCTCTCCAGCCCTCAGCCTCCCCTCCTCCATACATACACATATATAATGGGCACAACCCTCTACAGGTACCAGTGGCAAAGTGAACTAGTATTATGGAAACTTGTGGTAAGATCTAGGTTTGGGTACAGAGATTCATCTCAGCTCCAATATCAGGCTACTGGTCCCCAGTATGATTCCACTCTTTTGGGTTGCCTCCCAAATGGGAGCATACAAGCTCTAATGGCAGCATGCCCTGCTTAGTAAATTCTACCCAATGGCACAAGGCAGCTCCGGGACTCTTTATATCTTCAGTGTGGCTCTCCATGACCAACACGTACATTCGGTTACCAAATTTGCCCAGGCCAAAGGAATTATCATCATGCCTCATTCCTCAGTTTGCTTCTTTTTCAACATCATTTATTAAGTCAAAGAGGATTTATTAAACACTTACTATGTGCCAGGCACAGAAGATAGGAAATACCAGCTGGGGTAAGTAAGAAACCCTAGAGGAGTATCATGGCATGAAATGTGAGACAAGATAAATGACTAGAGAATTGTCTAGATAGGAAATCATAAGAGGAATGGGAAGGTGAAATGTGAAAAACCATTCATTTTGTGGAAACCACCTGCTTCCCTCCCCCCCAACAAAAAAAACAACTACTTGGATGAAAAATCTTCATTAGAGGAAGCCTGAGCTAGGTAAGGTGCCACAGTAGTCGCCTAAGAATCAATAAAGTTTTTGGGAAAGCACAGGGAGAAGGCTGAAGAAAGAAGATACAGGAGGGTCATTGAGGAAAAGTTTTCTCTCTTTATATTTTATCTAGCCTGATCTTCACAGATTTCTTGACTCTAAGGGCTCTCTAATCAACATCCCTGCTGCTACTTTAAAAAAAAAAGGCTTCAGTTTCCATATTTTGACTCCAGGGACGTGTGATTTCATTGAGGTAGGGAATTTTCCTTACCAATGAAGATCAGCAACTGTTTTTGCAATTTATAGTTCTAGAGTGTTCCTGCAGACCTTAGGTCAAGTGCACACAGGGAGTATGTGTCTGAGACAGGACTCAAAGCTAGTTCTTTTGGGCTCTAATTCAATTTAATAAACATTTATTAAGGACTTACTATGTGCCAAGCATTGTGCTAAACAATGAAGTGTAAGATTGAAATTAATGCCCAATACTCTAAGTATTACATTTTATAAAGTTTATTAATAATCACTTAAAGTAAAGTAATAAAAAAGGTAATTATCTAACAAAATGAGATCCACGTGAGCCTGCCTCTCACCTCACACCCCTCCACCAAACGAGATCACAGGAAGAGCGAGTTAGAGGCGGGGCTACCCAAAACTTATATCCTTCCTACATCAGTACATAACACGAGAAGGAACATAGGATGCTGCGAATTGTAGTTCTAGGGTTCAAATGGTGATTACACAGATGATAAAAGTAATATAAACTCTCTGTTCACTAGCCATGCTACCAGAGTAAAGGGTCAGTGTAAGGTTTTTAAAAAAATAACAAATCATTAATGGCAACAAGAAAAATTTTATGGGGTGCTTGCTTGGTCAATCTTAATGGCAGAGCTTATAATGAATACTTGCAAGGCTGAATGCAGCTTTTATATCAATGTTTGTGGCAGATGAAGAGGTAGCGAAATTAATTCTATAATTTGTCGATTTCACCCAAATTAATTAAATCAACATATACTTTAAGCCCAGCAGGATTCTCTGAACCTTTTAGCTAGCTGCATGAGAATAAAAATATGGTCTGTTGTAAGAAAAAAATAAATAAAAATAAAAATAACAAATCAAAATGTCTCTTCATAATTGGTCTTCAAGTTACAATTTCTGTGTTAGAATTTCAAAAAGCTCAAAAATCTCAGAACAAATTATCTACAGAACATCTTACGTTCAGTTTGAAGATGCTCCGTGGGGAGGGGAATATCCATTAATTAATTCATTGAATATTAATAGTTATGAAGTTATGATTTACTTAGATTAAAACATTTAAAATATCAATGAATCATTGAACCTATTTTTCCAAGATGTATTTCCAAATGCAAGGACTTTTGCCTGCGTAGATTAAGTGGCTTTTTTTGGTGCACTACTGTGTATATGATAGGGATTCTCAGCTCATATGTCCTGGGAGTTCTGATGTCATGGATGCATGAAACATCTAACCCTATTAAAATAGTACCTGACACCATGTAACTATGACAGGAGCCAAGATCCATTTGCTCATGTAACCTGAGAGGGGAATGCCATTCCTTAATCCTGAGAAGTATCAAATTAAAACTTTTACATAAGTAATTTATTGTACACTCGGTTCCAGTGTCCTTTTATTCTGTCATGTCAAAGAAAGAATAAAAGGAAGAATAAGATCCAATTAAATCAAATTTGTAATCACATCTATTCTAGTGTTAGTTATCCTGAACTAACAAATATAATGGGAAAAAACAGCCTGAACTAGAGAATAGAGACATGGACAAGAATCAGGATACCAGGATTTAATTTCCAAACAAACTAATCCTTAGAGGTGATCTTGGGTAAATTAAGGGAATACAAAGGCAGCTGGGTGGCAGAACAGTTAGAGCTCTGGGCCTGAAGTCAAGCCTGGAGCACTTCAGACACTAGCTGTAAGTGGGAAGACACACATTCTTTCTGTCTTATTTTTTCTAATTATAAAATAGGGATAATAAGAGCATCTGTATTATAGAATGGTTGTGAAGGTCAAATGAGATAGAATTTGTGTTTTTTTTGTTTTCATTTTATCTTTATTTTATTCCAATAACAAATTTACATAGAAGTTTTCCAAAGTTACATGATTCACATTGTCTCCCTTCCCTCTTCCTGGAGTTGACAAGCAACTTAATCTGGGTTATACATGTATTCATGAGATAGAATTTATAAAACAAATGCAGTAAGGGGGGCAGCCAGGTAACAGTTCATTGGCAGCCAGGCCAGAGACAGGAGTTCAAATCTGACCTCAGACACTTCCTAGCTGGGTGACCCTGGGCAAGTCACTTAACCCCCATTGCCTAGCCCTTACCACTCTTCTGCCTTGGAGCCAATACACAGTATTGATTATAAGATGGAAGGTAAGGTGTTTTTTGTTTTTTTAAGGTAGATAATTTAATCAAGTGCTATAGCAATTACAATAGTCACGAAGCATTTCCCTAAAAAAAAACCTGGGGTATATTTTCCCACAAAGATGCCCAGAGTTGGGGAAGAGATAGGAGGGAGCACAAACTAAAAGTTTAATGGAAGGGAACAACTAGGTGGCTCAGTGGCTAGAGAGCCAGCCCTAGAGATGGGAGGTCCTGAGTTCAACTCCATCTTCAGAAACTTCTTGTGTGACCCTGGGCAAGTGTTTTAACTCCCATTGCCTAGTCACTACTGCTCTTCTGCCTTCAACTCAATACGAAGTATACATTCCAAGAGAGAAAATAAGATTTTTTTTTTGAAGTCCAGTGAAATTGAGGCTTACTTGTAAGAAATAATAATACTCATGGATGAAGCAACCAACAACTCTGCAGGGCCTTTGAGTCATTCATTTTTCCAGGGAGTCCCCCAAAGTTCATTGTGAGGCATTATGCCAGTGTCCATGATGACTAAGTTGCTCCATTGCTAGTCTGGGCTAGCTCTCCACAGTGCACAGTGCTGAATGGGTGGCTTAGAAGAACTTGCTCCTTGCAGGGAAAAGAATTTTTGCTATATGATTCAACCCACTCCTGGGCTGGACTGGGCTGGGCTGTGCAGGACATTTGTCTTCTGAACTCTCTGCTACCCAGCTGGCTTGGGCAGGCAGCTCCACTGCTGGGCACAGCCACTGCTGCAGTGGATCATGGGACGGGTCACTTGGTCTTTGGGCTGCCACTAGACTGGGCCACCTGGGCTCTTCCCATCTCTTCTGGATGAGTTAATTTGCTGGACTCCTTGGAGTCACTCTTCATGGGCTCTTACTGTTTTATTATGCTCTTTTCATACAGAAAGCAATTGTGCTCTTCCAGGAAGAGCAGGAATTCCCCTGTTTGAAAGTGACTTCTCTGTTGACTTTCTCAGAGGCTTTGCCCCTATCATATCCTACACTGCATCATACTAAAATATGGTACTAAAGTGTTGAGGAAAGATAAACATTTATATAGTGTTTATTATGTGCCAGGAACTGTGCTAAGAACTTCAGAAATATTATCTCCTTTGATCCTCCTGACAATTTTTAATATTTTAATATTTTGATAGCTGAGATTCCACATAACTGGTGTCCTTTGTCATCTTATTCACATCTTATGTTTTTTTATTTAGAACTTTTTTTTTCTGAGAAAGTGTCCATGGACTTCATCACACCGCTCAAGGAGTCCACAACATACAAAAAGATGAAGAATTCCTCTTTGAGGGTCTGGATATCCAAGAGTTAACAGGAATGGTACCTGCACTCAGGAGACATCATCCAATTGGAATACTTGGAGAAGGAGATCAGAATGAGTTTATATTCTGCCCCTTTGCAATTGTCTTTGTATAGTGGGTAAGGAAAAGTGCAGGTATCGTTTTCGATATGAAATATATGAAATATGGAAATCGAAACTGTGTAGGCAGGTAGAGTAAAAAACTATCTATCTAGAGGAAGTTTAGTTGCTTTAATTACAAGGGATTTCAATCTTTTTGTGAATCATGAAAATCTCTGACAGCCTGGTAAAATCTATGGATCCTTTAACAGAATAGCATTTTAAAAAAATATGAGATAAAATGCATAGAATTAAAAAGGGAGAAAATTGTATTTTAAAATATCAAAACATCTTTTTTAAGTTCACAGACCCCAGATTAAGAATTTCTGCATCTAGTAGCATTACAAGATTAGAGTTTTTGTTCTGGTTATTTTCTGCTTAAAACAGTCCATCATATAACAGTATGAGATAATTTCCTTCACTGTACTTCTAATTAATTTGAAAATAACCTTTATCATTACTTTTAACAACATTAAGCCGCTTTCATCAGTGTAAACATTTCTAAAGATTATTCATTTGTTACTTTGATCATTTTTCTTTATGGGTTTGGGAAATACTTTAACGTGGTGATAACTGATTTCATTGAGGATGGGGGGGCTTAGCTATGACATGATTTGATCGGGTTATGTTTAGCATAGAGCTGATATGCACCCTGAGATTTGTTTGCAAAAAGGAGAAAAAAAGATTTTTGTGAAAAGATGGAGAGAGAGAGCTAAGCAGATATGGAAACTGGTTCCCAGAAGAGGGAGAGTCTGACTAGCTACTCAGCCCTATCTAGGGAGTCCCTCGGCCCCAGATAAGGGATGCATGAAGAGGCTCTGTGTGATAAATGCCTCTTGGCCACAGAGATGGTCGCCATGGAGGTGGGAAGCCCACACTCCCAGAAGAGGAGGGAACTCTAATTTTATGAAAGGGCAGCAATCAGAGACCATAAACTCCTGCATCTACCTTTGAACTGATTCCCTAACTCAAGCCTCAAAGAAAGAAGAAAAGCAGTCATGCTATCCATGAAGCTCTCCAACTGCTTTGAGAACAACCTAGAACAGAGTTAGAATGGAAAAAAACCCCTCAAAATCTAGCTCTTTTCTCCTATTTGTAGAGTAGTTATTGGAACTATGCAATTGTATTAGTTCAGAGATGATTCTCTAGCACCTAAAATACATTAAAAAATTCTCCTCCCAAGGTGTCTAAAAAGTTAGGACAGCAAAGTGCATCTGAAGGAAAAGCATTCTCTGGAAGCTGAAGAGTTGCATTTCTAGCAACCCCAAATATATGTTTTTTTTCTGGGAAAAAGAAGTACAAGTTGGTGCTAAGATGCCTGCCAGAAGGAGGGAAGGAGGAATGTCTTATGTTTTCATAGGCTCTTTTAGGCCCTTTGGGGTTTTTGCATTCTTTCTGTGAGGCAAATAAATCTCATCATGTATTTGATTCCTATATTGTTAGTAGTTTGAGTGCTTACATAGGATCTAAGCCCTTAGCCTCATCTGAAGTCAGAGATGAGCTGTAGTCTGATATTCTTAGGATAATGCCTGGGGGAGGAGGGAAGAGCTTTTCATTCATTCAACAAGCATTTGCTAAATGTCTACTAAGTATCAGGTAGTGTTCTAAGCTCTGAGGGTACAAAATCAAATACATACAAAACAATTCCCACATTCAAGGAATTTACATTCCATTAGACATAAGCCAAAGCAAGATTTGTGGGAAGCCCTCTCAGAAGTGAAATCTGTGTAAGCCCAATAAATTTAGGCTAACTTGGAAAAGAAAATGCTGAAGATTTTGAGTCTATAAATAACAAATTTAGTGACTAGCTGTTTCAGCTCTTTAAGAAATGGTATTAAATTACAGCACGAAGAGGGACTTAGGTTGTGAATTTTTAATGTTCTTTGCCAGCTGTCTTATGACTAAATTCTGAAATGACTTATTTAGGGAGTTTTGGGAATCAATAGAAGTCTTTAGACATGAGACAGATACCCATCTGTCTAAATGGTTTGAGTCTGGTCTTTCTAAGAGGTAGAAGGATATATTTTATGGCCTTTCAAGTTTTATCTCCATTCCTCTAGTTTTATCTGTTGGGCAGGAGCACATGAGCATCTGTGTTAGAAAGAAAGATAAGTGCTTTACATATTCTTCTCCTAGAAGGATCTGGAAAGGTGTGCAATCAATCACATTGAAATGATACATCAGATGAAAAGAGTGAACAGTTCTTTCTTTGGGTATGATAAAACATGTTTGCTGTAGCTCTACAGGGCTGGCCTTACAAGTCGACTGAGTATGTGGCCACCCACCTAGGGTGATGCCTCAATATTTTCTCCGCTAATGCCTAAATCCCACTTTGTGCCATTCAAAAGTCCCCTATTAAGCCTCTCAAGATTTGACAAGAGATTACTTTTCAATTTGATAATTAATAATGATAATAAAAGGAATAGTAAGACCTATGATTGAACAAGAGGCAAGGAAAGGGGTATGATGAAGAGATGGCAATGGGGAAGATGAAGCATGGCATGGAGAAGGGAACTGGTAGGACAATACAGATAAACCTGGATTATCCAACAGTTTTATGTAGGGCTGGATCCTACATTGGTGGCCAGATGGTGCACTGGATATACTCTTTGACCTGGGAGTCAAGAAGACCCAAGTTCAAATCCTGACTTAGATATTTAACAGCTCTTTGACTATGGACAAGTGTCTTAATCTCTCTCAATCTGTTTCCTCATCTATAAAGGGATGATAATAGAATCTACATCTACAAAATTGCTGTAAGCATCAAACAAATTAACATGTAGTGAGCACTTTGCAGAAATTAAAATGATATAGGAATTCTTTCTTCTTCTTCTTCTTCTTCTTCTTCTTCTTCTTCTTCTTCTTCTTTTCTTCTTCTTTTCCCCTTACATTCTGATTGAAAAAAGACTGGACAATTGGGGTTAAGTGACTTGCCCATGGTCACATAATAAGGAAGTGTCTGAGGTCAGTTTTGAACCTAGGACCTCTTGTCTCCAGGCCTGGCTGTCTATCCACTGAACCACCTAGCTATCCCTGTATTTCTTTTGTTGAAAAAAAGAGAAGTTAGGTGGACACTTTCTAGCAGTGTAACTCTGGGCAAGTTGTTTAACCCCAATTGCCTAGCTCATACCACTCTTCTGCCTGGAACTGATTTTAGTATCAATTCTAGGATAGAAAGTCAGGTTTTTTTTTTAATTTTTAAGAATTATCTTTTTATTGATACCTTTTATTTTTTCATCAGCTTCCTTTCTGAGTATATCCCTTCCATTCCCCTAATGATAACGATGTCAATAGAAGTAACAATAATAATAGCTAACATTTATATACCATTTACTATGTGCCAGGCATTATGCTAAATGCTTTACAATTATAATCTCATTTAGTCATCACAACAACCCTGGGACAAAGATGCTATTATTTTCCCCATTTAGTAGCTGAGGAAGCCAAGACAAATAGGAGTTAGATAACTTGCTCTGGGTCATGCAGCTAGGAAGTATCTGAGGTCAGATTTGAACTAGGCTACTTGACTCATGGTCTAACAGTCTCTCTACTGCACAACTGGCTTCTTTACCTAGCAAATGATCCTTTGTAATAAATACTTAAAAAAAAAAGTAAAAGAAATTTTCTAGCAAAACTAAACACCATGTCTGACAGAATGCACAACATTCCACATCCAGAGTCCCTCACTAGAAGTCCATTTTCTCACTTCTTCTCCAGGGCAAAGTTTGGTTATTATAATTATCCAGCATTCCATATTCAGTTTTTTTGTTACTTCTATTTTCATTGCTGTTGTCATTTTGTATATGATTTTCTTGGTTCCACTTTGTTTCATCATTTCATAAAAGTCTCCTCATACTTCTCTGAATTCTTATTATTATGATCTAATAATATCTCGTTGTATTCATATGCTACAATTTGTGTAGCCATTCTTAATGGATAATCTCTGAGAACACTGGGCTCCACAGCTGTTTTGGATGGCACACTGTGAAGGCTCAGCTGGGCATCTAAATTTTTCACTATAAGTTATGAAAAATGCTTAATATGATATGAGACATGTCAAGTATATGCACATGGCATTAAAAAAAAAGAAGCTAGGGTTTTAGTGTACCATCAATTCAACATGAGTCACCAGTGTGATATGGCAGCTAAAGAATCCAGTGCCATCTTGGGCTGTATTAAGAGAGGCATAGCTTCCAGAAATAGGGAGGTGATCATCACTCTGTGCTATGCCCCAGTCAGATAATATCTGGTAGATTTAGGTTCCATATAGTTTAAGAAATACTTTATGGGGCACAGATAAGTGGAGCCAGACCTAAAGATGGGAGTTTATGGGTTCAAATATGACCTCAGATACTTCCTAGCTGTGTGACCCCATTACATAATCCTTACAGCTTCTCTGCCATTGAACCAATGCACAGCATTACTTCTAAGATGGAAGATAAGGTTGTTTTTTTTTAAAGAAGTATTCTATGAGTAGGGAGTACCCAGAAATTTAGTATAGTAAAGGACCTTGAGTCCATGTCATATGTAGATCAATTGAAGGACCAACATGTTTAGCTTAGAGAAGACTAAGATCAATGCTGGGAAAGAAGAGAAAAGAAAACTGTTTTCAAATATTTAAAGGAATGTTTTGGAGAGAGCTTATCCATGTTCTATATGGCCCAAGAGATTAGAACTAAGATCAATGATTGGCAGCTGCAAAGAAGGAAATTAAGATTTCATATCAACAAAGACTTACTAACAATTAAAAATGACAAAAAGCAGAATGGGTTTTCTTGAGAAGTGATGGATTCCCCCTTACTGGAAGTCTTTCCAAATCAAAATTCTGTAACTATATATAACTAAAAAAAAAAATCCCACCAACATTTACATCTGGAGAAAACAGTAGAGGTCACCAGTGAGACTTACTTAGCTCTATTCTAACTTCTGGTTTGGGAAGTAGAATTCTGAATTTATAGTGATATGTATATATATATACATATATATATATGTATACATATCACTATTAAAAATAGTTCAGGGATATATTTTTATAGGCAGGCCTGGGAAAACTTTCAGAAACAATATAAGTTGTCTGGTAAAAATGATGGATTTGTCAAATGTGCAAGTATAATTTATAGGGCTTTCTTAACTCTTTCAAAACATAGTTAGACATCAAATATGGAATAAATGAAAGATTTTTAAACTGTATATCCTTTATGAGTCCTACCTTTTCCTGCTTTGCTCATTACCTTATTTTTCTCTCTTTAAATAGGAAGAGACACTAACTTGATTGGCACTAGGAAATCATGTCATTAAACCTTTCTTCATTACACAGAGGATTCTTATGAGTGTCAGCCATCATCATTCTACCACTAACGGTCACTGGGCAGCTGTGGCCTCTCCAGGTACGTGAAATCTCACAGTTTACTTCCTCTGGGAACAGCAGGCTCCGAGCTGCTTGGATACCCCCAGCTAGAGACACGCACTGGTCTTGAAAGCAGTGCCATTCTCCAGTCCATATAAGGACTAAGGAGGATCACCAGTCACAGCAGGTGGAGAGTTATGTTAGGTCTATCTACGTAATCCCAAAGCTTCTACAATACTGGGGGAGGTGTTCTTCCTTCTCTGACTACAGCCTCTACTCAGTTTAGTTTCAAAGACCCTGAATTACGAATCTAGTTGAGAGTATTTCAGAATGATTACCAAAAAATTTTTTTAAATAAAGAAAGTAGGGGAAAAAGGAGTGCTCCGTCCGTGAAGTATTTATACTTTCTGATGGGATTACTGTATCATTAGATTTATTTTATTGTTTTACTTTGTTTCAAAAGACCTCTTATAAAGTGGAAATAATCTGTAAATATTTGTAATGGGAAAACAAAACCTATCAATACAACTCTTAAAAAATTATAATTAGATATATTTTTATTTATAATATAAAGTTATAAACTTATTCATCAACTCTTATTAAAGCATTTATTAAGTATCTACCATGTATCAGGCACTGTCCTTAGTGCTGGGGGATAAAAAGATGTAAATGAAACATCTTTTCTCAAGAACCATGTATTGTTTAAGAGGAGACAACATATATTAAGGTAGTGAGTGAATATTGACTTTAAAAAATTAATTGCACTTCTTAACTGTGTGACCTGGGCAAATCGCTAAACCCCTATTTCTAGCCCTTACTAGTCTTCTGCCTTTGAACCAACACACAGTATTGATTCTAAGACAGAAGTTAAGAGTTTAAAAATAAATAAGTTAGCTTATTTTATTAGATATAGTCTAAAATTTTGAAATTCTACCTTCTTCTTTTCAATCTTTACCTTCCATCTTAAATGTGCTGGTTCTAAGACAGAAGGACAAAAGCTTCATTTTTTTTCTTTAAAAAAATCTGTTACCTTCTCTCTTCACAGCACTTTTTTTAAAAAAACCGTACCTTCCATCTTGAAGTCAATACTGTGTTTTGATTCCAAGGTAGAAGAGTGGTAAGGGTAGGCAATGGGGGTCAAGTGACTTGCCCAGGGTCACACAGCTGGGAAGTGTCTGAGGCCAGATCTGAACCTAAGACCTCCCGTCTCTAGGCCTGACTCTCAATCCACTGAGCTACCCAGCTGCCCCCCTTCATAGCACTTCTAAGACAGAAGAGTGGCAAGGAGTTATATGACTTACCCAGGGTCATACAGCTTAACCAGATTTGAACCCATATCCTCCCAACTATAGGCCCAGCTCTCTGTCCACCATGCTACCTAGCTACCCCTGAAATTCCATCTTCTTGATTATAATCTCTTGCAATATTTAAATTCCCATTCACTCTAGAGGACTTAAGGTAGTTTAGGTCTATATTTTCTCTGGTTTCTGCTTGTAAATTTATACTATTGATTCAGGCAACTTGAAAAAAGTTAGGTAAGAAGTTCATAGTGGAGGCAGCAGTTGGCCAAGGTAGGAAACAAGGAATGAGGCATTTAGGGCCCAGGACAGGCATCAGAGTAGTGAGGCAGATAGTATGGCAACCCAAATAACCAGATTTACCAGTGGGATAGATTTTTGCCAATGGGAGAAATTATACTATATTTGTGCCACTTTGTACAACTATTCCATGCGTCTTTTCCCTTGATTTTGGAAGCTCCATCATTTAAGATTCCTTTAATCTTAGACTCAAAAACCACGAGACACAAACGGGCCCGTATGTCTGTTAGGTACTTCAAAATTTCAAGACTCTCTAATTCCATCCACGTGGCTACTCCTTCCTCCTCCTCATCCCTCTAAACCACTAATGTAGTCAAGTCATTATATAAAGCATTTGTTTAATTGCCTACCAAAAATGAAAATCTTGCCTTCAAGGAATTAACCTGCTAGACTAGAGAGAAGCATCATTTACCCACATGCGTGTTATATATGTTATATATTATATATAAATATAACCTATAAAATGAATTAAGAGATGATATTTGGTTTTGATGCCTTTGTGCTGCCACATAAAATTTTTCAGTTAAAAAGGAGTTGGATAAGTTCACTGTATTCCACACTATGTAAACATGAGTTTATGTCCAAGAAAAAAGAGTTATACATGCATAGAACTGTCAACTTCTGGCAAGCTCCAGTATTCTCCCTCACAATATTGATTTCATTTCCATGGACCACTCAAAGGTGGCTTCACTCTTTCCTTCCTGAGTTCAGAGCTAGGAGATAAAATATGAAAAGGAAAAGAACAAGCATTTACATGGAATCTGATATGTGCCAGGCAATGTGCTAAGTGTTTTTACATTTTTTTTTTCATTTTATCGACAACGGCCCTGGGAGGTAGGTACAATTATTATCCCTATTTTATAGTTAAGGAAAATGAGGCAAATAAAGGTTAAGTGACTTACATAGAGTCACATAGCTATTGAGTGTCCAAGAGTAGATTTGAACTCAGGTTTTCCTATCTTACTTTATCCAATGAACGTCCAGTTAATCTTTAAATATAATGCTAAAATATAATTATTAACTCTGGCCTTCGCCACTTATGAAGATAATTCATTTTCTCATTATTATTTGCTCTGTACCATCACCAACTCAGAATATATATTCCACAACAATTTTAATTTACATAAATTAAAAATGAAGGGGAAAATGTGCAAAGTCTCCTCTCTCTTCATTGAGATAGTTGCCTATATCCCTCCTCTGTCTGTCCTTAATCTTTTATATGCTTAGGGAGAATCTCTGTACAAATGCACAAGGCTCAAAAAGAAGGGAGGATGGGCTGGACTGTCCACTTGTCTCAGGCTTACTAGCCTCGTAACAAACAGGAGTCATAACAATCCATAGTTCACAGCAGATTCTGGATTGCAGACAATCATGGGCTCGTAGCTTCTCCCCATGTTGTCTGTATGGGTTTCAGCAATGTCCCTCCATTCTAGAAATTAAAGAAGGAGAAAGGAGACAGAAAAATGAAAGCAGTGCTCCTTTTTTTCTGCTTTGTTTGCTAAACAGATGTTAGTATGAATCAATGGTAGTCCCATTGAAGGTGAAGAGAAGGAAGGAAAAGAAGGAGGAAGAGGAAGAGGGAGAAGAAAAGGAAAGAAAGGAAAGAAATTAAATGTCACCAAACCTCCCACCCTGCCCTTTCATGTTTCCCACATAAAATGAATAATTGCAAATGTATGTTTTCAGTCTTTTAACAGTTTGAGCTCATTTGTATAGGTTCCAATTTTTACTAATTATTGGGAACTTCAGTATCAACAAGGAAAAGAAAACAATTTTGATAAGGCTAATGAAATATTTTTAGGGCCCCTCTGGGTCCTAAGAGCATGTCTTGGGGTCCTCAAATCATTCAACTAAAATTTATGAAATCTGTATCATGTGTAAGATGGTCATGGGAGACTATTTTAGATAAGTTACATCGCCTCTGGAACCTAATTCAACATGATTCAACTGGGAATGAATTTAGTGATGTGAAAAATTAGATTCAGAATTTTTTTAAAGCCTCGTTCTAATGAAATATGCTTTAATCAGTTTCTTTGACCTATGAATTTGATTTTGATTAATGCCATTTCCAAAGTCGTAAGGCTCCTGGGATGTATTTAATAAATCATAGCACTCTATTTTGAAGGAAGGGGTAAGAGAAAGGAGAGGAGGAAGAAGTCACTAGATTTTTAAAAACCTGTCTTTGGTTGAAGGTCTGGAAAGTGAGAGCAATGCAGGCAGAAGATAAAGAATTTGAAAGCCCTCTGGAATTTTAACGTGTCAAATGTTTAACGTGGTCAAAATGAACCTCAAACAATGGATAGGAAAAAAATTATTCTTTGATGATCTGAGACAAAACTCTCCTAGTTTCAAGCAGAAAATGCATCTAGCAAACAATACTGGGAACTAAGCCAAAAAAGTGGGGGGCAGGTCTTGCACTTCCTATTCCCATAGCAAGCCTCTATTTCCCCACCCCATCCTGTGATCTGGTAATCTACTCTTTCAAAAGCATCCTTGTTGACACTATAAAAAATGGTGTAAAATTCTTTAATACTCATCAGAATCATTCACTATGCAACCTTGCATGTGAGGGAACTTAAATGCTGTTGGATGGACTCTTCTGAAAATCCTTTTCACTTCTTTTTTCCCTCTTAATATCCCAGTAATCTCATAAATAGAGAAATATCTCAAGAACTGACTAAATCCTTGATTTTTTTTAAGGGACGAAAGGGAGGCAGCAGCATGTGATAGAGAATAAATGCTTAATGAAAAATTGCCAGACTTGAAGCTGGAAGAAAACTGAGAGTCATAGTCCAATTCTATCATTTTATAGAGGAGGAAACTGGGACAAGCCTATGATCAAATACACTTTATAAGTGTCTAAGGTGGGATTCAAATCCCCATTCTTTTTATTTCAACTTTAGCACTCTTCTCTGTACACCACTGTCTCAAAAGATGAGCCAGGCCTTGATCAATTCTTTTTATCTCTCTGTGGAGGGAAATCTTTCAGAAAGAGGTAGCATGTGATAGTAGACGAGTGCTTGATGATAATATGCTTTTATGAAAATCCCTTTTAAAGACCATTACATGAACATGAGAAAAATATTAATTTGGTAAGACCTGAATTTGAGTCCTACCTCTGACACAGACTTTAGGGCAAACTGCTCCGTTTCTCAGTGTCCTGCAAGAAGGGTGAAAATCTTATAGAAATAAGGAGGTTTATAAAAAAAACCTTCATGAATTTTTCAATACCCTTATTGTTTTCCAATAAAAATCATATGCATTCTTTTATAAAATTAGAAAAAGCAGAGATGCATGTTGATATTGACTCCCAGTCTGTTGATATTCATTGCTTTGTTTCTAACTTTGTTCTTCTTAGTACCATAAGACAGAAAATGTTTCTTATTCCTCTTTCAATTTGTTTGGTGTCTACTGCTAAGTATCCATTGACAGATTGAATGTTTGTGCTTCAGCTACTATTTATTGACAAATGATCCTAGTATTTAGGACTAGAAGAGACTTTAGAAGTTATATAATTCAACTCTTTATTTTACAGGAGAGGAAACTAGGGCTCAATGTTCAAAGACATCATGTTTGCTTCAATTAACCAAATGACCCATAGTCAACAGGATAATTTTCTTCCCTTCAAACTGCATGTGGAATAGATAGAATCTCTTTCATGGATCCCTGTAACTTTCCTGGAGCTTCATCTGTTATTCCTTTATTATTCCCTCACAGGAAACTTATGCATATACCAGAGAGGGAAACAACTCCTCCATCATGCACTTCCAGAAGAAGACTCACTTGACCTCCACATGGGTTGCCAGCATCTAGCCATGGACTAAAGCCTAAGTCTCGTTGGCCAGCCCCCATTACACAAATATGTTACCATTTCCATTAAGACAAAGTTCTTCTATTTCTATTTGATACCTAAAAGATATGAAAATGTCCATTTAGAATCCACCAGATTTCATACCTTTCCTTTTCTTGTCCTTTCTACCACTAAACGACTTAATGAAATAATATCACAAAGGGAGAGCATTGTTACATATGTAAAGTTCTGAACAAACTATAAAATGGGATTATTTGTAATAGTAGTAATAATAGTTCTTGTTCTTATCTTTTTTTTAATGAAGTTCAGATAGAAATGGCCCTACTACAAGTCACTATATTGCCATTATTCCATTCTATTTAGGGCCATATGAACTATTGCTCAAGTGGATAAAAATAACTGGTTTTTCTACCTGAATATAATGATTAGGGTATAAGCTCATCCTCTTTAGGCTACCTAAAAGAATCCTTGTCACAAACTCAGTAGATAGCAGAGATGACACGTACTCATCTTATACATCAAAATCCTAAAGAATTTTATTTCTTCTAAAACTCTGTTTTGAGAAATTTCTATCTATTGTATCTTAGAGATTATGAATACTGGAGTTTCATTTCATGTACATTTGAGATTATGTGTCATGTGGCAATACCAAATAAAATATTACTTTTACATTTTTATGAATAATTGTTTAATATGGGCATCTGAGAGCAACATTTTAGTTTGTGCTAAGGATCTAGTTGCAATATAATTCATTAGTTGAATTCTTAAAGATATTTTCAGGGGTGTAATTATATTATAGGACTTTGTTGCCAATGAAGAGATTTTTGTTGTTGTTTTTTAAAACCCTTACCTTCTCTTTTAGAATCAATACAATGTATTGGTTTCAAAGTAGAAGAGTGGAGAGGGCTAGGCAATGGGGGTTAAGGGACTTGCCCAAGGTCACACAGCTAGGAAGTGTCTGAGACCACATTTGAACCCAGGACTAAAGATGGGAATCTTTAGGCCTGACTCTCAATCCACTGGCCATCCAGTTGCCCTCCCCCCAAATGAAAGTTACAGACCTTCTGATATATAACCTAGTCAGTCAGGTCATGTCCTATGAATCATTTAATAGATGCCAGATTTTCTTCACCCTTCATAAATTTTTTATTTCCTTGCATAATCTGCATTATCACCAAATCTGGACTCTGAGGATAATCCTTTTCATTTTTATTTGCTTACTTACTATTTCTATTTCTTCTGGCAATAACCTAGTCTTGAGTTGCTATCATAATCCCCTCTGTTCTTTTTTTTCCTCTCTCATTTTCCAAAAACAAATCCAAATGACTCAGAAGTTTGACACTTCTTTGTCAGCATATTGCAAACTCAATTCATATGGATGTCACCTACAAATGGTCTTGATTTCATTCTTAAGTCTTTGTCATTTCATGAAAGTTTACCTCCATCCCAAGAAAGTACAGTGATCCTTCACCTATCATGGGAGTTATGTTCCAGAGACCCCCACGATAGGTGAAAATCCTTGAAGTAGCAGTTTTATATTTATTTTATTATTTATATATATATATTAAGGCTTTATAAACTCTTCCCACTCTCCTATAAACCTTTTCCACACTCTTATTAACCTTTTCCAACTCTTATAAACACTGAGCCAATCAGCACCCAGGATACAGAAAACAGCACTATGGTTGGTCATCTTTAATTCCATCAGCCAATATTGGCAAACTTGCGCCAGTGGTAGTGGTGTACTGCATTTCCATTGCCCACATCTGCAAAATCCCATCATACAGCAAAAACTCCACGATACAAAATTTGATATATATATATTTTTAAAACCCACGATACAGTGAAGCCACGATAAGTGAACCACAATATAGAGAGGGATGACCGTACATCATTTTATTTCACATAAAAAATCCAATGGTGTCTACCTGTTGTCAACCTTTACTACTACTACAAGTACTATGTAACCAAGAGGACTTTTGGTAGGTTGCCAACATGAAGATCATGTGCTATGAATTTTTTCCTCCTTTTTAATGAGGAAAGGTTTCTATTTCTATAGCTGCTTTAAGATGTTTTATTAATTATGTCAGTTTTTGTTGGATTTGTTTTCCAAATCTCCTATGGTCTATTTTATGGCTCCAAAAGTTCCCATTAAGATTGTTCTATAAGTGCTATTTCCAAAAGAGAAAATTCTTTTCTAATTCTAAAATTCTGTGGTTCTGTTTATACAATGCTTAGCATGTGCCACGCCCTAAGCTTTTTACAATTATTATCTCATTTGATCCTCACAACAACATGTTCTTATTACCACTATTTTACAGATGAGGTAAATAAGGTAAGCAGGAGGTTAAATAATTTGCCCACAGATTATGTTACCTAGTTATAGCTAATAAGTGTCTGAAATTGGGCTGCAACTCAGGAAGATCTGAATTCAAAAAACTGAATAAAAAGAAAATATTTAAATGAAAGTTTAAGGCAAAAATGGAGGAGAAATCACCTATGTTTAATTGTCAATAAGTGGCAGAGACAATGCTTGCTTTAGCAATAAGGAGGAGGAAAAGATCATTTTAGACTAAGCTGGCCATGTTAGGTATAAGAAAGGTAGGGCTTCATAAATCAGATTGATAGAATTGAAAGGTACCTAAAGATTCTCTTTCAAATTCTTACTTCAATCCCAACGACTACAGTATTTTGAATAAGTTATTATCTAGCCTATTCTTGGACATAACGGTGACTCACCAATTCATAGATAGCCCATTCCATTTTCAAATCACTCTAGTTATGAAAGTTCTTCACTGGGGTAAAAATCTGCCTCCTGATCACTTCTTCCCAGAATTGAGTGAAATATATTGCAAAGGCAGGCATGGCCAAGTTTGGGCATTGTACCTTCCATTTATAACTATCCAGTAGTGGCTTTGAGACTTCACTGTTAACACAGAGATAGTGAGTAGAAAGAATAGTTTTGAAGTCAAAAGACCAAGGTTCAAATTCCACCTCTAATATTTGCTACTTATATAACCTTGAACAAGTCAATCAATTTCAATGGATATTAAATTTTTTCATCTGTAAAATTTAATGGGAAAGGCTACTTTTGAGAGAAATAGAAATGTTTACATGAGATCTAAATATTTGAGCATAATACAGGAAAACTTAAAAAAAAAACTCTTATCCTCTCTCTTAGTATCAATTCTAAGACAGAAGAGTAGGCAGCAAGAGACAAGCAATCGGGGTAAGTGACTTGCCCAGGGTCACATAGTTAAGAAGTGTCTGAGGCCAGATTTGAACACAGGAAAATTCTTAAAGAAGGATTTCTTAGTAGGCTTAAAGTATAATCTTATGAGGTGGCATAGATTTCTAAGGAGAAATGATTCCAGCAATTCAAACTCAGTCTGTTATTTATTTTATGTCCTTTAGACTCTCTACTAAATTCTGAACAAGATTAAGACAACACTGTGATTTAATTTGCCTCATATTTAAGGAAAGAAATATACTAATCAATAATGTATTTTCCTTGATTTACAGATTCTATGAATAAAGCCCAAATAAAGAAATAAATATTTGGATTGGGATTTGCTTCTTTTCATCACTTTTTTATTCATTTCCTGTCATGAATCTAATTATATAATGAAGCAAATGTTACATAAATAGTAGTAATAGTAGCTAACACTTTAAAAGCACTGACCATGTGCCAGGCATTGTGCTAAGCACTTTAGAAATTTTTCTTTTGATCCTCAAAACAACCCTAGGATGTTTGTGCTATTTTTATCTTCACTTTACAGTTGAGAAAGTCAAGTGAAACAGAGGTTAAATGACTTACCCAAGAACATGTGGATAATGTGTCTGAGGCTACACTTGAACTCAAGTTTTCTGGACTTTAGGTCCAGCTCTCTATCCATTGGTGCCACGTAGCTACATAGATCACTAAATTCAATACCAGCATCGGTCTATGTAGTAAGTATAGTAATGTATAATTACATCAAAATATGTGGCAATCTTCCAATATAACAAAAAATGATTGAAATAATCAAAGTGCCAGATTCCTACCTGTCCATTTTCTTTTAGAAAAGCATTATGCTTTTAAACATCTTAAACATTTTAATCCTATTCTCCTGTACTTTGATTTTGCTCTTGGTTCTTAAGTATATATATTTTTTCTTTTCAAGCAAGTCTCAGCACCATCCCCATAAATTTTCTCTTTTCATTTCTGCTTTTTAACTTGCCTTGTCAATTCTACAACTCTGCCAAAGTTGTTGACTTGCCTTTGGAGAGTATGCAGTCATGCATTAATTTGATTGCATATACAGGGTGTCCCAAAAGTCTTAGTACAGATGTAAGGTATAAAGCTATGTAAGCTATTAAAGCCTAAATTTACACTAATTTGGAGATGCCCTGTATGATCTAACAGTAGAATGGCTTCTGAATTTCAATCTATCTTGTAATTTGGGTCCTCCAAATTATTTCAAGAGAAAAGTTTCAACATGGCAGCTGTCATTTGGGTGTTTTGAATCCCAAAGCTTGAATTACAAAAAAAGCATGATGTTTTGTTGTTGTTGTTGGCTTCTTAAAGGATTTTTTTTATCAGTAAAAAAAAATTACCCAGTAACTAAAAGTACTGAAAGAAAAAAGATAACAATTCAGTATCACACCTTCTCAGATTTAGAAAGTTCTGAGGGTCCATTTAATCTAATTAGTGGGGTAGATGGGGTGATTCACGGAGGACTTAGCACCCTTGATGTGAGGGCTTGCTGAGCCCTTTTCAGGGCTGATCATACACTTTTGCTCTTTTACCCAACTCTGACTTGTGGCTCCAACAAGTTATAGCAAGGGCAATGGCCCCACTCTGATAAATTGTCTTGGCAGACCAGCTAACCCAGGTGAAGTTTCACCTGGATTAGGCATCAAACCCATTATTGACTTAGGAGAATGTCTACTCCAAGCAGGAGAAGACTTCACCCAGCAGAATGGATTGATGAGAACAATTTGTTCCAATGTCCATGAAAGCCACTGAAGTATATGCTATGGAGCACTTACAGCTGGTCAGACATCAAAGATATCAAGGTCATTCATGCATCCTGGGCCATCACCAGTCATCCTTACTTTTGTCTTGCCACTAGAATTCAATGACTCTGGAAGAGAAAGTTGTTTTGGGGTGTTTTGCCTCACTTAAATCCAATTCATAGGCAAGTCAAGTGATGTCATTGGCCCTATTTGAAAATGAAGGATGAACAACAATCTAATAAGTGCCAGAATGAAAATTCACTCTATATAAGGTCTCTGGCAAGTGGTCATCCATCATTCACTTAAAGACTTCTGTTTAAGGGGGAAGATATTTTCTCAGGCTGTCAGCATTCTACTTTAAGAGGATTCATGATTAGAAGTTTCTTCTAGCTTCCAAATCTGCCTCTCTTCACATACTTGAAGGCAGTGATTGGGACCATGGATCTCTTGCAAGATGAGCCTCCCAAGATCCTTCAATTGATCATCATAGATCATTGAGGTCCTTTCATCATCTTGGTCATTCTGGAGTGACAATGTCCTTTCTAATATGTGATTCCCTGAACTGGCTAAAACTGGTTGCCACATTTGTAGTCTGCCTGGAGAAAAGTTTAGTAGGTCTTTAACCTCCTTTTTGGGAGAAAATATGTCTCCTTAAATTCAGTCTATGTTCATATTAGCCTCTTTTTTTGTCACATCACTTGATTGGCTCTTATTGAGCATGCAGTCCACTAAGACATTCAGATTGTTTTTTATTCATGCCAACTGCTGTCTAGCTAGATTTCACCGCTACATCTCTGAATGGAGACAAAAACCAGAGAAAAGTCCCACAAGATATATACCCCAGGTATTACATGTCAAGAAGGAGCATCTGGCATAAGATTTGCAACAGTCTAACTAAATGACTTTGGCTTTCCAAATTACTCTGACTTAAGTTTATTATTATGAAGTAATTTAATATGGTGTCACTGAAACTGAAAGATATATCGAAAGAAAATTGATTTTTCCTTGTTGCTGAATTCTTGCCAGTAGTATTGAGAAATAACTTAAAGTCAAGTTTACATAAGTAGTTTTTATCCTGAAGCTCACAGGAACATGTGGTTTATGTAATTGTTTAAGGAAATGTGTGTAACTTTGGCATGGAATTTTTTATACTCCATAGCTTTTTTTTTCAACCTAAATTTCTATGTTTGATCTCTTTCTGATAGTTTCATCCTTGCTTCTTCCTAAACTACAGAAAGAGAGAGAGAGAGAGAGAGACAGAGAGAGAGAGAGAGAGAGAGAGAGAGAGAGAGAGAGAGAGAGAGAGAGATTTCCAAGTATCTATTCAGTGTAGTTTCCATCACCTAGATGATTATAGAATGCTCAGATAGTCAGGTCAACTCTAGGGGTCTTCAGAGATCATTTGCCTACCTGATTCACCATGTGAAAATCATTATTGCCCATAACTGTCAGTTGATAATAGTTGAAACCTGAATTTAAAAAATGGTAACCATTGCCTGCAATCATTATAGTAACCCAAGAGTGTTCTCATTCAAATGAGAACTTAGCTGAGTATTTCCCAAGTTTGTGCTATCTCTAATAATAATGAATCACATTAGGGCATTTCCAAGCATTCCAAATTTTGAATCACCAATTCCTTTTCGAATATTTCCAACTGGGTGGTTCACAGGAATTTTTAAATCAACATGTAGAAAGTAGAATTCATTATCTTTTCTAAAAAATTTTTAAATGAAAGAAAAAATTTTAAATCCTCCTCTGTTTTTAGTTTTCCTATTTCTTAAGAAGTCATCACTATTGGGGCAGCTGGGTAGCTCAGTGGAGTGAGAGTCAGGCCTAGAGACAGGAGGTCCTAGGTTCAAATCCGGCCTCAGACACTTCTCAGCTGTGTGACCCTGGGCAAGTCACTTGACCCCCATTGCCCACCCTTACCAATCTTCCACCTATGAGACAATACACCAAAGTACAAGGGTTTAAAAAAAAAGAAGAAGTCATCACTATTAATCTGGTCATTCAGACTCTCAATTTCATGGTTATTTATCCTCAATTCTTTCCTTTCTGTCACCCTCTTCACATCTAATTAATTGAAATTTTTTCTTGACTTTCCTTCTATATCTCTTTTATCTATTCCCTTCTCTACATTCACATACTCTCTAATTCCTTTGTTCAAGTTCTCAGCATATTTTACCAGGTTGTTCCAAGTGTTTCTTTCTCCTCTCATGCACCCTCTACATAGCTGCCAAATTGATATTCCTGAGGCACACTTCTGGGTTCAAACAGCTTCAGTTGCCTCAAGGATAAAATATAAAATCCTCTGTTTAGTATTAAAAGCTTTTCCCACTTTAGTTCAAGTCTGACATTTTACAGACTTGCACAGTATTCTCCTTTACATGGTCTACACATTTCCCTCAAATTGTCCTGCATGTTTCTTCGGGCACAGGACTTCTCTCCTGAATAACTTTCCAATTCTGTCTCCAAGTCTTTATATCAGCTCTCCCCCATGCCTGAAATGTACTTTCTTCTCACCTTTATCTCTTAGTGTAGTGCTGGGGTTAATTGATTTGCTCAATTAAGTCACTCTATCTCACTTAGAGTAAGTGATAACAAGACTGGATACTTTGGCCAGATGAACATAAATACTCAATTGCAATTATAGACTTTAGTTTAATCAACCACGATCTTTAAAATGAGTACACAAAATCTTTATAATAATGTTCAGATAAAGCAAAGAAATTTGATCATGCCAAGGGGGTAATCTATATAATCTCAAGCAAATTAAGAAGGGAGCAAGTTTGGATTGTTCCAATAAAATCTCTGAAGAGGAACCTCCCCTGGGGAGTGAGGGTGTGAGGACTTCAACTTTGGCCTTTGACTAAGTCTCCTTCTTTGCCCAGAGATGGTTCTTTAGAGCTTCAAAGGGTTGGGGGATATTATACTTTCCATTGGTATCCTGTTGGCATCCTCAGCTCAACTGATGGCCATTTGGTAATGGAAGCCAAGGACAGACTGGACACAAATTCATGACCAGCAAAGAAACTATTCTATACCTAAGGGGGGAACCTCTTCCATAAGTGGAAGAAAGAACTTCTGGCCATCAGCAGTTCTCGATTACTCATCTGCTGCATGTGCTCTCTACCTTGGACTCTGTCTATACTGGTAGGAGAATTTCTCACCAACTTTTGGGAGGTTTCAAAACAATTTTAACCAACTCTTTTTACTGTACTGCCTTGATAAATACCTCTTTCTAAAAGATATGTGAAGAAATTCTTATGAGATAATCTTGGAGAAAAGCATATCTATGGGAGCTTGAATCAATGGCATTAGAAATCATCACTATAACTAAGTTCATCAGGGGTACCCCTAGGAGGGAAAGAAAGTTTTGTTCTGGGACTTGAGATTGGTCTGGAAGAGTGAGTGTGTGGATAAGGATCTTTAAGTTGAGGTGAGCTACTTTAAAATTTCTAACTTCCTTTGAGGTTTAGCTTGTCATAACTCATATATGAAGGGGCAGTTAGGTGGCCCAGGAGACAGCTGGGTTTAAATCTGGTCTCAGAGACTTCCTAGCCCTGTGATCCTGGGCAAGTCATTTGCCTAAGCCTTACTGCTCTTCTGCCTCTTGGTTCCAAGGCAGAAGGTAAGGGTTAAAAAAAAAAAACCAACCAACTGCCATATGAGTCCAATTATAAATCCCCAGTTGTTAATGACCTCAGCACCACCACCCCTAAACCCTCAAATTATTTTATATTTACTTTACATATATATTTCATATTTATCTGCATTTATATATGTTGTTCCTCCACGAATAGTTTCATTTGTATTTTTGTTTCCCTAGCACCTCACCCAGGGCTTAGCACATAGAAGAAATTTAACAGATGGTTGTGGAATAAGTTGAAAAAATGAATAATTCTTATGAAGTCTTAGTGATTAATTTACATATCAAAAATCCAAACTCAGTATTCTGTTGTCTTTAGTTGACCAGTTCAATATTTCATACCCATGTGGTAAGCAAAGGAATATTGTAACCAACATCATGGACCCTTTGTTCAGGGGTCTTCTCTCTTTCCTCTGTAGGAAGTACCCTTTTAGTTCATATTCATATTATCATTAATAATAGCAAAAATTTATATAGCAATTTAAGGTTGCAAAATATTTTATATATGTTATCTATACAACAGTCCTGGAGGTAAGTACTATCCTTGCCTTCATTTAAGAGATGAGGAATCTGAGCCTGAGAGAGATTAAGTGACTAGCCCAGGATCACACAGCTATAAAGTCTCTGAGACAGAATTCAAACTCATGTTTTCCTGACCCCAAGTCCAACCTTTTATTTACTTTGTCACCCAGCAGTTTTACCCATCAGGAAGACAGCATTCATCATTTATGTTAGTGCTTTTTCATTCTCTTTACTGACAATAGAAAATATGCCCTGAAAAATTCTTACTTTTTCCTTTAGAACAGGGGTTCTTTTTTTTGGGGGGGGGATGGCAGCTAAATGGTATAATGAATAAAATAGTTCTGAAGTCAGGAAGACTCATCTTACTGAATTCAAATCTGGCCTCAGACACTTACTAGCTAGGTGACTGTGGATAAGTCATTTATCCCTGTTTTTCTCAGTTTCCTCATCTGTAAAATGAGCTGAAGAAGTAAATGGTAAACCACCATAGTATATTTGCCAAGAAAACCCCAAATGGAGTCACCAAGAATCAGAAATGATTATAAAATGACTGAACAACAATGTATCAGATGAGATCCATTAGTGTTATTATTTTTTCAAGGAGAAGCCATATGAGACCATTCTCCCTCTGTGATTATCCCTTTACTAATGCGATTAAGTAAAATTCTAGAATCTGTTAATCCTTCAATCACTTTGCAGCTTGATGCACAGAGAAGAGAATAATTGAGAATGACATCATAAGCATCTCCCTTTTGCCTCAGAGGTCAGGGAGAGTTAGAATGGTGAGCAAATTAACTGGGACAAAGAAAAATAATGAAATATATTGACTTTAATAAACCTTACAACTTGAAATTTTATCCTTTATTGTTTTTATCCAAAGTATCCTTTTGCTATAGTCATTTGGTTTACATGATTTGGCTTTGAATTCACAAGATTTTGTGCATCATTCTTTATGAATATTCATCAATTCTTCAAGAATCACATTAGGAAAAAAGTTTCAGGATCTGACTGATTTAAAAGTAAAATTTACCAAACATTTAAAGATAATACAATTCCAATATTAAAAAATTATGTAGAACAATCAGTTAAGGAGTCCTTCCAAAGTCCATTTTTGGAACAAATACAGTCCTGATACCTAAACGAGAAAGAGCAAAATTCAGAAAACTGTAGACCAATTTCATTAATGAATATAGATACAAAAATCATAAATAAATTATTACCCAGGAGATTACAATATTATATAGCAAGTATTATGCATTAAGACCAAAAAGGATTTATACCAAGTATGCAGGGATTATTTAATATAAGGAAAACGAACTATATACACACATATATATTAATATAATTGATTATAATCAGCAAAAAGGTAACAAAAATCATGTGATTATATCATTAGATGAGGAAAATCTTTTAACAAAATATGACACTCATTCCTATTAAAAACTCATTTCTATTGAAAGCATAGGTATAAGTAGAATTTTCCTTAAAATAATAAGTAAACAACTTAAAACCATCAGCAAACATTATCTATAATGGGGATAAATTAGAAGCCTTTCCAATAAGTTCAACCATGAAAAAAAAGCTGTCTATTCTATTCTATTCTATTCCACTATATTCTATTCTACTATACTACATTATACTGCATTAAATTATATCATACTATATTATATTGTATTGTACTGTATTGTATTCGAAATGCTAGCAATAGCAATAAGAGAAGAAAAGGAAATTGAATCAGAATGGGCAAAGAGGCAATATAAAACTATTACTTTATAGATGTTATGATGATATATACATAATAATACGATATATGTTAATATACATAGAATGATGATATATGTAGGGTAACATATATAGAAAATCCTAGAGATTCAACTAAAATATTAGTTGAATCTATCAATATTAGCAAAGTAGAAGAATACAAAATAAATCCACATAAGTCATCAGCATTTCTATATGTCACCAACAATATCCTGCAAGAAGACATAACCCATTTAAAATAACCATGATAGAATAAAATACCTAAGAGTATATCTACCAAAACAAACCCAGAAACTACACGAACATAATTATCATATTTTTATACAAATGAAGTCATATTTATATAATTAGAGAAATGTGAATCACATTAGATATTGAGAAAAACTTCTCCAAAACTAGTCATCATTATAGTTTATAAATTTCCAGCAGTGTTTATCAGGTCAGCTTCCATTGAAGTATTTTTATCTTCATCCTTGGATTAGTTGTGTAACCCTTCATTACCTTGTGTGGTATGGTATAAGATAATGTTGCAACAATCCATCCCATAAGGGAATTTTTATTAATTCTGGAATGATTATATGTTTCAGTATATGAATATATTTATCAGAGTTCTTCATTCCTCAGGAAGGGGAAGACTTTAAGACTCACTGAAAAGTTAAAAAAAATTTCAAAACTTTTTTTTTTTTTGGTAAATGTTTTACAGTCTGATTTAGATGCTTACGTTATTTAGGCTCATCTGAATTTTGACAAAAGCTTTGTTAGAACCTTAAATGAAAAGTGAACTTCCTCAGTAGAAGCTATTTCCCCCCCCCCCCCCAATCCTTAGTACTTCGTCTTGGTATTGCTGTGCCCATAATAAGCATTTTTTCCTTCATAGTAATGATTATCAGCTTAAAAAAAAAAACAAACAAACCTGAGAGCATTGTGGGAAGATGGCAGAGTAAAAGAAGCTTTCTTCCCTTCCTAAAACCCCCTACAAACAATGAAAAGTAACTCCATAAAATCAACAATCAAAGCAACAAAAACAGATAGGATTGAAAAACAAAATGAAGCTGAACAGCAAAGGACAACTAGGGAAGAAAGATTTCTAACTTCCTTGGCTTCATCCCTAGGCTTTGGGGGGGCAGGAACAGGACAAACAGGGAGAATCCACAAAAAAGCCCTGGAAGGCAGGATTAGGAATCTCACCTTGTTTGATGCCTGAGGAGCTTAAAGTCCTAAGGATACCACTGGAATCTGAATTCACAGATGGAATGTCCTGGGAACAGCTGTGCTTACTGTGGCCTAGGTTCTGGAGACTCCAGGGTCATATCTGGGGACTGAAGGAGTAAACACCTCAAAGTTGGCAGGCACCAGGACTTAAGAGCAGGAACTCAAACCTCAGTGCTAACAAATGAGGGACTTTGGAGTCCTGAAAAATGCAGCCTTGTAGTGTCTGAGGCTGCAGAGGTGGGAGGAGAGCAGTGAGGAAAGAGCTTGCTCTTGTGAGGGTGGTTGCTGAGGGACTGAGACCCTATCGACTATGGTCACTTCCAGAAGAGTGGAGTCCCTAATTGCTGCCACAGGGGGAGACAGACTGGCTGCTTGCAGTTGCAGTGGCAGAACTGCCCATGGGCTCTGATTGAAGAAACTGAAATCAATCACTGATTGGGACTTGAACCAGGAACTGGAATTATATCTGACTGAACTATAAAAACTACAATAACTAAATAGGAACTAGGAAAAAAACAAACACAAAAAATCCTGCAACCTTGCATCAACCTACATCAACTTATTCACATTAACAAAATAGGAAACATGGGATACCAGAAAAAAGTCAATAATTAAGTCAATTGGCCTGACTATTAGAATTAAATAAATAAGTGAAAATGAACAAGCAAAGGAGAAAGAACTCAACTTTTGATACTTAGAGGGACAAAGATCACTGCTCAAACTCAAAGGACATTGAAGTAAAAACATCTACTTCTAAAACAGCAAAGAAATACAATAAATGGCCACAAACTCAAAATCACTTTCCAGATGAGCTTAAAAAAAAGACTTCAAAAACCAAATGAGAGAGGGAGAGGAAAAAAATAGAAAAACAAATAAGAACAACTGATCTGGAATATAGTTTGAGGAGGTACAATATAAGAATAGTTGGAGTCCTAGAAAGTTATGAACAAAAAAAGTTTAATCACCATACTCTAAGAAATCATCAAGGAAAACTGCCCAGAAAATTTTAGAAACAGGACAAAATAAAAATTAAAGAATTTAAAGAAACTCAAAGATAAAAATGCATAGAAACGCATTGCTAAGTTCCATAACCCCCAGGTTAAGGAGAAAATACTACAAGCAACAAGAAAAAAACTATTTAAATACAATGGAGCTACAAGCAGAATAACACAAGACTTAGCAATCACAACAAAATAATGCAGGTCATGAAACCCAGCATTTCACAGAGCAAAAGAACTGGACTTACAACCAAAAATAACATATCCAGCAAAGATGACCATAATTACAAATGGAAAAAATAGATATTTAATGAACTCAAGGAGTTTCAACTATAACTGGAGAAAACTCCAGAACTCAGAAGATATTTTGATCTATAAGAAATACACAAAGGTATTGAAAGACTATGATTAGCAATGCAAAAAGTCAAACTGCTTGATTCTGGTATGGGAAAATGTCATCTATTTCCCTGGGAATGGCATCATTGCCTGGGTATTTTGAAGGATGGATGCTGAGATTGAGGGAATGGAATAGAATGAGCTGAAATGGTAGTGGAATAGACCAAAAGGAGGCAGGGTGGAATGGTTATCCCATATGGGGGAGGAATGAGTGGAGGAATTGTCATAGAGAAGGTGATAAAGGGGTGGAAGGCTGGAAGTACTAGAATCCAACTCTCACTAGATCTGGGATAAAGAGAAAACAATATACACAATTAGAATAGTAAATATTTTCTTAATGTACAGAAAAGGAGGGAAAGGCAGGGATAGCAGTCATGATCTCAAACACGAATTGGGGCTAAAATGGATATAATTGGAAGGAATGAACAGAGTATATTATATTGGGGGGCGGGGTTACTATGGATAATGAAGCATTATCATTATTGGACCTCTATAGTATCCAGATTTTTATAGGAAAAACTAAATCAGATATAGATGGAAATAAATATGAAAATAATGATAGGGGTGGGATTTAATTTTCCCCTCTCATAACAAGTTAAGTCTGGCCAAAAAATAAATAAAAAAGAACTTAAGGAGATTAATAGAACCCTAGGTCAGATAAATAAGAAGGATAGGGGCAGCTGGGTAGCTCAGTGGATTGAGAACCAGGCCCAGAGACAGGAGGTCCTGGGTTTAAATCTAGCCTCAGACACTTCCTAGCTGGGTGACCCTGGGCAAGTCACTTAACTCCCATTGCCTAGCCCTTACCACTCTTCTGCCTTAAAACCAATACACAGTATTGATTCTAAGACAGAAAGTAAGGGTTAAAAAAAATAAGGTAGATATTTGGAGAGATCCCATACAACTGTATGAGACTAGTAGTAGATCTAAGCCTGAGCATATACAAAATCCAAATAAAGTTTCTGGGGACGACAATGACTTAGAGAGTATAAGTCTTACCTTAGCATACTATGGAGGTAATCCCAAATCCTTGAAGAGTTGTGACAGTGAAACAAAAGTTCCACTGGTATGACCAACCTGGAAAGACTTGTTTTAGAAAGAGTATGGTCTTGGCTACAGCATAATATGTTAACTGCTGATAGGTTAAAGTGATTAAATTAAATGCTGATGGGAACATGGAGAAACAAGCCTGATATTATATTACTAGAGAAACTGTGAATTATTTTTAGAAGACAAGATGGAATTATACATTAAGAGCTGTAAAGCTATTCATGGTCCTAGAGATCCCACTACTGGGGTTAGGCCCTAAAGGGTATTATTGAATGTGTAAAAAGCTGTGTTTGTTTGAAAATATTCAGGGAAGCTTTGTTTATTGTGACAAAATAAGTAGAAATAACACAATGCAATGAATGGGAGAAATGGCTGAAGAGATTGTGACATTTGAATGCAATGGATTGTATTATATTATTGAAATGACAGATATTGGAAATACAAAGAAAATATGAAGAGATGAAAAAAGAATATATACCATTAAATTTTTAAAAATATTCACAAAATGAAGAGAAAAAAAGTAGTTAAGTAAAACAAATCCAAGGGGAATTCAAAAGCAGAAGATCTTTATATTAGCCCACATATATAATTTACATATTTTAAACAAATTATAAACAATGTGGAGTTTGTGCTTTTGCACATAACCTTTTTTGGGTGCATTTTAGTTAAATATTTTGTGGTGGTGGTTACTAAGTATAGAATAAAAAAAATTTTTTAAAGAAAGAAAGAAATCTAAATGAACAAGAACAACAATTATGGACTTCTTGTTATTCCACCACCTTCAAGAAGCCTGTGCCCATCCTCTAGAGAAGTCATTAACAACTCTTCTAATTACCCAGTCCCTCTGAAAGTCTTCAGTTGTTTGAGGGGGATTCATTCAACTCTTTGCAGCAATAGTTTGCCAGTTTGTCTTGGTGTTTTTAATCTTAACCACACTTCCCCTAATCAATATAATTTTCTTTAGTTAAGGTCAGATTTTCTGAGTCAGATCAGCGTTAGTCAAAAAACACAAGCATGATCCTTGCTGTCATTAAATGAAACCATATCAAAATTGTTGCTTGTAACAAGTGATAATAGCTAAAAATAGCTAACACTTACATTGCACTTACCATGTGCCAGGCACTGTGCTAAGCACTTTACAAATATAATATCTCATTTGATACTCACAACAACCCTGGAAGGTTGGTGCTATTATTACCTTTGTTTTACAAATGAGGAAAATGAAGCAAACAGGAACTAAATGACTTGCCCAAGGTTACACAACTAGTCTGAGGCTGGATTTGAACTTACATCTTTTTTATTCCAGGCCAGCATCTAGCTGATGTGTAAGCTACTTGTAGTTATACATAGAATACAGATTATATTTCTTTGTTTTATTTTATCTAATTAGTTTATAAATCTTTGTTCCTTCTTTACAGCATTTTTCACACCGGATCCCTTCTCTCCATATATAACCAACATCTTAGCTAAGGCTCTTATTACCTTTGGCTTATGATTTGGCTTCCTTAACTAAGGTTTCCACCACTTCATCCATCTACTTCATAGCCACCAAGGTAATTTCCCTAAAAAGTGAAAGTCTGACCATGTCATTCTCACACTCTCCAAATTTCAAGGTATCCCTGTTACCTGCTCCTCTGTTATTTAAAGCCTTTCACATGTACAAACAATATACCTTTCCAGACTTATTAAATAAACATCCCTTCTCTTCACACATGCTATGATCTAGCCAAGATGGTTTCTTATAGTTCCTCTTATGGGAATCTCCATTTCTCCTCTTGGTGCCTTTGCACCAGACGTTCCACTCACTCTACTCACCCTTTCCAGGCTTGGAATGTATCTCCCTCCTCACTTTTACCCCTTAGAATTCCTAGTTTTATTCGAGGATCAGCTCAGGCACCAACTTGTACATGAAGCCTTTCTCCCCAACTTGCCATCAACAAGCATTTATTAAAAATCTACACAAGGAACAATGAATCGATGGATATCTATAAGAATTGGAAAGAACTAGGTGAACTGATGTGGAGTGAAATAAGCAGAACCAGGAGAACATTATACATAGTAACTGAAATATTGTGCGATGACCAAATGTAATTGACTGTTACTAAAAGCAATATAATGATCCAGGATAATTCTGAGGGATTCATGAAAAGAATGCTATCCACATCTGGAGAAAGAACTATGGGAATAGAAATTGAGAAGAAAACATGATTTATCACTTGCTTATGTGGATACATAATTTGGGGTTTTGGTTTTAAAAGATTACTCTTATTACAAAAATGAACAATATGGAAATAGTTTTTGAGTGATAATAGATGTATAAGCCAGTGGAATTGCTTGTCAACTCCAGGAGGGGGGAGAGAAGAGGAGAGGGAGATGACAAGAATCATGTAACTATGGGAAAATTTTAATTAAATAAAATTAAAAAACAAACAAATCTACGTGTCAGGCACAAATACAAAGAGACAAAAGTAAAATAGTTCCTGCCCTCTAGGAGCTAACAGTTTATCTAGAAGAAAACACTTATGTTTTGCACTTACCATGTGCATTGTGTGTATGTATACAAAATTGTATGTGTATGTATACAAAATTGAAAAAAGATAATTTGATGAATTATTAATGGAAAATTGGGAAGAAAGACTTCTATTCTCTCAATAAATATTCCTAGAGGAACTCTTTCCTAC
The DNA here is from genome assembly GCF_016433145.1 of Gracilinanus agilis. Taxonomy (NCBI): domain Eukaryota; kingdom Metazoa; phylum Chordata; class Mammalia; order Didelphimorphia; family Didelphidae; genus Gracilinanus; species Gracilinanus agilis. The sequence goes on from NC_058135.1 coordinate 23,032,856, forward strand.
TCTTTCATGTTCTCCAGGTTCCATTGTCTTTGTTACTCAGAATGACTGACATTTATACAATATTTCATATGCATTATCTTTTTTGATCATTCTCAAACTACCTGCAGGGGGTACTATAGGTGGCATTATTTTCATCTGACAGAGGTTTCTTAAAGTGATTTTCTGTCAGTCTATTCACATTTATTAAGAACTTAAGTACTATAGTAAACATTTATTAAGTACTATTAAGTTCTTACTACATACTAGGCTCTGTGCTAAATGCTAGGGATTAAAAAGAGCTAAAGGACAATCCTTATCCTCAAGTAGTTTACAATCTAATGGAGGATACAACAAACAAATAAATATATACAGAATAAATGGGAAATAATTAACAAAAAGGAGGTGCTAGAATTAAAAGGGGGTGAGAAAGGTTCCCCAAATTTACCCAAAGTTGCTCAGTTAATAAAAAGTGTCAGGAATGATCTTCTCTAGGCCATTTTGTCCACTTCAACCTCTCAGTTCTAGTGCATTTTGATTGGTTTTAAGCAGTGAGTCAGGATTCAGTCCATGCCATTTGTCAAAGACCGGCGATTCTCTGTTCTTGGTAATTTTATTTTTTCCTTTGAGAGGAACTCATTCCTAAGCTCTTTTTTACTTGTCCTTGACTTAAATCCACACACCATGAATTGCTAGTAACTGAGCTGAGGCTTGTCTTGGCATGTATATATGGCCTCAGAAACAGAATCTGGCTCAGTATTAGAATTTAAGTTAAAAATCCAGTCAGAACTTCTCATCTAGCCAATGAAAGCAACAACAGGAAAAAAAAATTAACTGCTCTTATTACTTTTGTTAAGGGAAAAATGGAAATGTTTTCAAGTTGGAAATTAGAAGGAAAGAGACTTGTATATCCCCAATATGTTATGCACTGTAGGTTTTTCTTCCTCAGTCTCCCTTTTTTGTACCATTATTTATTGTGCCTCCTAACTAGAAGTGCCCCAAGTTTTTATCTTCTAAACTTATAGAGAAACTACTGTCAGTACCATTTATATGGTACTTCATATAACCTTTGTATTGTCAGTTAACTCTCCACATACTTATTCTTTATCTCTCAAGCTAAACTGTAAACATCTTGAGATACTTTTGTCCATCCTTCCAAACACTTTGTTCATTGTAGGAGCTCAGAAAATTCTTGCTGGTTGATTGACAGCAATATAAATGCCCAATAAAAAATGGGAAATAAAAACCAGAATGTCTAGCAATTAAGTCCTTTCCCCCATTTAAAATAATGAGTCACTCCATTAATTCTCAATTAGTAGCATTACATTGTCCCAAAATAATTATTACTTAATGTTTATTTGCTGAATAAAACATTAATACCTTTTAAAACATAACAGGATCTCCAACTCCTTTTTTATATGCAAGATTTGCATATACATAAAAAGTGCCTAACAGTTGTTCTGGGATACCTCAGAAGTCCCCTGGTAGTTGATGTTCAATATTGGAACAAAATAAGAAGCTCATAAGTCATTCAGTAGTTAACCAAAGATTTATTTCACTCTAGCTAAAGAAAGATATTTAACAAAGGTAGACACTGAGGACACCTAAAGCTAATTCAGTTAAGGAAGCTCCCTTGTCTCTTCCCATAATGGATCACTGACTGGTCTTCAAAAGGCTGATAGAGCTCCTATTCTGGAAATGAAGAACTGACATCAATAGTCTGAGTCCTTTGTCTTTAGGTCTCTGAGCCAACTAATTGTCTAGGAATGTCTCAATACCTTCTAAGGAAAAACTAGTCTAACCTGCATGGGGATGGATTAAGATATTGTTCCTACCACAACACTATGTATTTTATTTTTTTTTAAACCCTCATTCTCTGGCTTAGAATCAATATTAAGTATTGGTTTCAAGATGGAAGAGCAGTAAGGGATAAGCAATGGGCATTAAGTGATTTACCCAGGGCTGCGCAGATAGGAAGTATCTTTTGAACACAGGACCACTCCTCTCCAGGTCTGTGTGTATTTTAAAGGCAGCATAGTATAGGATGGAGTACTGGACCTAAACTTGGTTCAGTTTCCCCTAACATTTACCAGCTTCATGACAATGGCTAAAACATTTAAATTACCAATGGACAGCAAATGAGTAGAATCAAAAGAATATCATACACAACCATAGATTTAATACGTGAAGAATAAATTGTGAATGTTACTTTCAGAGAATGAATTGAAAAATGGAAATATGAAAGGCATATTTTATATGAGTGTGTGTCTCCAAGATGAAGCTTTCTATGATATGGCAAGGGGAGGAAGGGGCTATGGCACTTATAAATAAATTCTATTAATAAAAAAATTGCCTAAGCCTTAATCTCTTATCAACAAAATGTTAATAAAAAAACATGGTGCCTGCTTCTCAGGGTCGTGCAGTGCAGATAATTTTTTGTGCAATGATTTGAAATATGAAAATGATATATAAGATTTGGTTCTTTTAAATGTTTTTCTCTTTCTCATCTCACTCCACTAGGGTTATTATTCCCACTCTTCCTGCCCTGGGCTTTGATCCACCTGTACTGGGTATCTTTCTCCATTCCCATCCTCTCCTCCAACTTCCTAGATATCTCCAGCTGTGCCACCAAATGTGGAACTCCCTGCTGTAATTGGACTTGACTGGGCATGCTTAGATTTCCTAATCTAGAGGTGCCTGAGGGGCCTTAGGAGCATGCCCTTATTAAGTCTGTATTGGGAAAGACTGTGTCTTCTTTAAAATTGGCAAGACTGTCTCTTTCTTGATGCTTCCAGAAGATGTGAGGATCAGGGCTCACCCACAGCACATGGGCCATGAGCTGAACTAGTAAGAGAGAAAGGATTTCCTTCACTTGCTTTTCTTCTCTCTTACCCTGACTCAGAAAAATGGGCCTGGAGTCATATTTCTGTGCTGTTTTGTTTGTTTTTCTTAGTTTCAGGTGCCACTGGTGATGCTCACCAGAACTGGAACTTTGAGCCATAAAGAATTTGGAGCCAGGATTGCAGGGAGGCATAGTGCAGCCAGCCAGCCCTGCAAGGAGGCATGGAGGAGCTATGGTGCCAGGAAGGGGGTATTGGACTTGGAACTGGGGCTAAGCTATGACCTGAATCCCCTCACTCTCCCCAAAGACTGAGGAGTAGGGAGACCATGCATTGGAGGAATAAGTTTATATTGGTGATTATGCATTTTAAAATCAATATTCTTTTGTAAAATCAAATCCAACTGTCAGTGGTTAAATGGAACTGAAGTGCTGGGGACCACTCCAGTGCTTGAGAAAGCACCCTAGATGAGAGCTGGAACCATTGGCAGAGAACCTATCCACACACCCCAAACTCTCCAAAGGAGCAGGGACAAAATGATATTTTCCTGGCCTTTAGGCAATGAGAGACCAGGGTAGTCAGTGATCCTTCCAAATCCTCCTTTTTTGTGTTGTCTTTCCCCTTTAGAGGGGCAGGTAGATGACTCAATGGGTTGAGCCCTAGGCTTGGAGTCAGAAAGATCAGAGTTCAAATTCTGCTTCAGATACTATCTGTGGGACCTTGAGCAACTAACTTGACCTCTGTTTGCCTTAAACCCCATAAAAAGAAATGGCAAACTAATCTAGTATCTTAAGAAAATGTCATTGAGGGTACTGGCCTGCTATGGTCCATGACAGGACTGAACAATAGCCCCATTAGAATGTGAGCTCCTTGAGGGCAAAGACTGTGTTGCAGCTTCTCTTTATTTTATTTGCATTGCTTATCACAGTGCCTTGTTGATGGAAGTGCTTGATGTTTGGAAAAGGGCAAATGATATGGTGGGGAAAGATCTTGACATGCCCTCAGTAGTAAGTCTCACTTCAAGGAGTCATGGAAGTCCTGCTGGGGCAAGACAAAAGTCAGGATGATGGTGATGGCTCAGGGTGCAAGGAATGACCTCCAGCATCTTTGGCTAAACGCTTCAGCCCCTTTATGGCCATTGGAGCAAATGTTCTCATCCATCCATTCTGCCAGGGGAAGTCTTCACCTACTTGGGGTACTCATCCATCTGAGCCACTGATGGGTTTGACGCCTGTCATTAACCTGGGTTAGCTGTTCTGCCAAGATGATTTTACTGGAGTGTGGCCACTGCCTATGCTACAGCTTCTTGGAGCTGCAGGTGAGAGTTGGAAGAGAGGTAGATAGCAAAGATGGATGAGTAGCCCTGAAAAAGGCTCAGCAAGCCCTCACATCACAGGTGCTACTCCTCCCTGACCATCCCTCTCTGACCCATATACTCCTAAGTGCTTAATAAATGCTTAACAAATAACCTATTATCAATTACTTTTTGCCTTATAGTGCTTTTTAGTATTAATTTCTAACATTGTATGGATAAACTTATTTTGATATAATAAACATTTCTCAACAAACACCTCCCCTCCAAAAAAAATACTTACGAAGTACATTTCTTTAAAAAAAAAAAGCCATTGATTTATTAAGAGAAAGGAAAGATGTATCAGTGGGATACTACTATTATCTTTGATGAGAACTTGTTTCCTCCTGTTCTTAGCCAGGTCTTACTCAGGTCAGGTTGAATTGTTGAGGCCTGGGACTAAAATGAAATAAAGCATTCATAGGCTATTGTGTAATTAGAATTTTGTACCCTAGGACTCCATTTCCCAGAATTCCTCTTTCTTCCCCTGTTACATCCTTATGTTTTGTAGATAAAAGTTTCTGTAACTCTGCCCTCTCGCTTTTCTCCTGCTTTCCCAGTCTGGGAAACTGTTCTTTATTTCTTCTACTTCAAGTGATTATTAATAAATCTTATAAAATATAATACTTGGAGTTATTGGATATTAATTTTAATCTTACACTATCTAATAATTAAGATAAATCAACTTATTTAAAAATACCATGGAAAGGATACTGAACAAGAATATAGCACCGGTTGAGGTAGACACTGCCCCATTCAACACATCTGCTCAGAAAAGTATGTTGACTTACATAGTAGTAGGACTTCCATTAAGGCTAAGAGGTCTTGGCTCATCATCAGTAGGGCTTTTTAGAACTTGGCCAACTAAAACATCATGCTAATAGCTCAAGCCCTTGTACTCTAGAGTCTAGACCACGCACATCACAGGGATGCCTTCCCTGCTTTTTAGGCAAAAGCCAGTCCAGGCTACATGGCAGGACTAATTTGGTCAGTTCTAATTCTCGGTTTAACTTTGTACTTCTTGCCTAAGCTGTTAATTCCCTTTCCAATTTTTCTTCCATAACTCATTTCATTTCCATTCTCATCACAACCACTATTATTTAATTTACAAAACATCATTTGAACTCTTCTTTTTACACTTTACACTTAAACTTTTTAAGCTTTTTAGATGACTTTTATTCTTTTACTACTAGTTCTAACATAAAAATAATTTGTTCAGAATCTGAGGTTATAAAAACCAACCAAAATATCAGCTTCATCTCTTCCAGGAATGCCAGCTGAACTTGGGCCCAACCTGTGTTTTTCTTTGAATTTGTGCTTGTAGAGGTTTCAGAATGATTATTTTCTTTGAGGTTTCTGTCTTGAGTGTCCCTGTCTCCATAGCAGCCTTTTATGATAGTATCCTTTTTTTCCCCTTTGCTTCTTCTTCCTGGTTATACTCTAACTTTAGACTTTATATTAGTTCTGGGTTCTATAATCTTCTGTTGGAAACGGTCTCACCGAATCATTCTGGACTGGTCTTGCTGATGCTTTCTTGGGATAGTGAGTGTTGTCATATTCCAGTATCTCTGGGACAACTGGGGTGCAGGATCTGCAAACTTTCAGTGTTCCCAAAGTGATATGATCCAGGAAGAAGTCTGATTTCTACTATCCTGGCTGAAGCTGTTTATGTCTGAGTTTATGGGTTTGCCTCTATGGAAGTTCCAGTAGATGGCTGCTGGACTCAAACATCAGATAAACTGGAAAGCTCTGCTAGTTCAGAATGACAGAACTTTGGGATCCCCTGTGGTATGGGATTCCTGCCCTGGTTATTCTACTACCAGCTTCATTCTGGACTAGAAGCTTCAACTAAGAACCCACTCCACTCCTGGATCGGAGCCACATAGCTGTCATTTGATGCTAAACTTACTCTTTGCTTAGTACACAGTCTAGGGCCTGTGACCACTTCTCGTGCTGGAATGCCACTCCTAAGTGCAAGTCTCCTTCTCAGTCCACCTTGGATTTGTGACCCAGAATTGAGTACTAAGGAAAAGAGTTGCCAATTAGTATCTATTCCTGGCTCCTACACATCCCTCTGTGCTCATTCTGAGACTTCTTGGCCTGATATACAACTTCTCCCTACGCTACAATATTCTACATAGAATTTTCTGTCTAGACCTAGTTGCCAGTGTCTGTCAATCTCATGCCACCTGAGCTGGAAAAATAATTCACTATGATTTTTTTCCCCTTAGAATTCCCCATTATGACTCAGCCTCATGCCTTTAGATCTCTTTGGAGGTGGATCTTGGATCTATGTTTTCCTTCTACTTCATCATCTTGGTTCCACTAGCATATTTTTTTCCAACTCTCATAATGTCCTGATAGCTATCACTTCTTAGGAATACATTCAGTAAAATTCAGGCATAGAATGAAACTACCAATCTTTATTATTTCTTCTGGTAGTTACCCCCAAATTATAACTTTCTGTAGAGTATTTCATTATGACAAGAAACTGATGGTTTGACATTAATTTTGTATTTTTAACATCTTGTTTTTCTTGATAACTTTTGTTTTAGTATGACCTCTATTTCCAAATATGTCACTCCTCCTTCCCCTAACTAGTGATCCATGCCTCATAAAGATGAAAAAGGAAGAAAAGGAGTGGGGTGGGGTGGGGTGGGGGAAACCAATTCAGAAAAAAACAGCTAACCCATCTACTGTGTCAGACAAAACGGGCAATATTCCCTACCCCTCTATAAGGAAGGATGGAGAAATATTCTCTCAAATTTTCTCTGAGGCCAAGGTTACTGACATGAATTATAAAGGCAGTTTGCGTTCAAATGATATTAAAACAATCAGAATTTCATTGAAATAAAAGTGAAGCGAGTGAAAATAGTATGTGAGAACATTAGGAATCAAGGGGGTAAAATGCCTCCAAAGCTCTAGAGAACCTAGAGACTGTGTATATTAATAGAGAGCACAGTCCCTTCTCTATAAGGACTCTGTTAAAATGCCTTCCATGCCTGAGATCTTTGGCCCCTCTCTTATCAAAACAGAAAGAGTGACTTCATTACCGCTCTCATACTGGCTGATTTCATGTTGAAAGCAGCAGGTAACATGGCAACTTGGGATGTCCTTGAGTTTGCTACGTTGCTCCAGAGGGCAAATAAACAGACCTCATTTACCTAATCAATGCCAAATTGTTTCTGTACTAACATTCATGGGATTAAGGGATGATGACAAATGTTCTGGAGATAGAAGTGTATAAACATTTTGGACTCTGAAACAAGGGGATATCATACTACACGTACGGCAGGGTAAGGGTGTGGGCAGAAGAAGTGTGGCAGAAAGAAATTGAAGTTGATTTCCATTTTCAAGTGAGAATTGAGAACTAGAAAAATATCAGCACTGTTCTTGAAATATACCCTGACAGCCTTGGCTCCTACCCCTTTTTGTAGTGTGGAAAATCCAATAGAATACAGCTCTTCCTCCCTGAGTATTCCTTGTGAATCAATTCAACTATATGTTTACTCAGATTTAAAATATATTCTCTCATTATCCCTTTTCCCCAGTCACAGCGCTTTTAGAAGACCTTTGGTCTATACTATTAATTCTAGCATAAAAGCAACTTGCTCAGAATTTGAAGTTATAAATAAATAATAAACAATAATAAGCTAATAATGGCATTCTGTATTTCTGTTACGCCACTTCTTAAAGCACTTTCACATGTATTGGTTAATGAATATTCAAATGTCTATTTTGTGCAATATTTTTTATTAAATTTTATTTTTTCATCACATGTAGAAACAATTTTTGACAGTTGTTTTCTGACATTTTTCCATTCAGCTCTTCTCTTTCCCACCCTCCCTGACAAAGCAGTTAAATAGGCTATATTAGTTCTTTCATGAAATACAGAAATATTTATTTTTATTAGATAGGACCTGTGATAGCCTGAGTATGAAGAACTCCCTGAGAGGAATCCTCATCTCCCAATGCATATTGACATCTTTTCTGCAACTTATAGTCTGGGGTAGTGAGTCATTAAGTTATTTGCCCAGGGTGACAGCTTCACTCGCATTCACCCCACATATCCAGACTATCAACAAGTGTTATAATTTCTACCTTTGCATTATCTCATATATGTCTTTTCTCTATTCACATAGCCTCTATGCTAGACTAGGCCTTTACCATCTTTCACTGGGGCAATTGCCATAGCCTCTTCTATCCAGTCTCCCTGATGCCAGGCTCTCCCTACTCCAATCCACTCTCCACTCAACCATCCAAGTGGTTTTTCTAAAGCATAGATATGATCATGTCACCTCCCTACTCTATAAACTCCAATGGATCCATAGTATATCTAGGATCAAAAAGGAACTACTCAACCTGGCATTTAAAGCCCTTCACAACCCACTCCCTTTCTTCTTTTCCAGGTTTCATAACAGCTTATTGTTCCACAAACTGTCGTCTAGCAACATTGGCCTGTTTGACGTTTGTGGCACTCCCATTTCCATGTTGTTGCCCCAGCTGTCCTTAACTTCCCTGACTTCCTTCAAGATCTAGCTCAAATCTCTTCTGCAGTTTGGTAGAAGGCCTTTTGGAGACTCCCCAGCTGGTAGTGCCAGCCCTTCAGGGATTCCTTTCTTTCTACTCTGGGTTGATTTTCTATAGACCTGGTTATTTCCATGCCGCCTCTCCCATTGGCCAGGGAGCTCCTAAGTTTTTCTTTATTTCCCTAGAGCTTAGAATGATGCTTGATATATATAGTAAATGCGAAACAAATGCCTTTTGGCTTGAGTGAGTGATATCTAATACATGGCAGGGTGGGACTTGAACCCAAGCAATTCTGGGTTGGGAGCCTGCTCTCTTTCCACCTCACCATACTGCAACAATCCAAAAGCTGAACTTAGAGTCATTCTTTTATGTAGCTATTTTTAGTTAACATTTCGATGCTCTGGAAAATTGTGATTTCACAAGGGTGGGTTACTCCTTCCCCAACTGTGAATCACAAACCCTTTTTGACTTAGCAGATAAGGTTTGAGAGTTGTTATGGTTAAGAAAGTTGTGTCCTTGCAGCCAAGTTTGTGACAAGCCTTGGTAAATATCAAACTTTTATACTGGTTCCTGATTTGGGTTCAACTTCTGTCTCTGGAAGAGTTCTTTCCACTATACCACTCAATAAATGTTCCAGGTTGGTCCCTGAAAGATGAACTGAAACACATGTTTTTTTTTGGGGGGGGGGGATAGGAGAAGGGAGAAAGAAGAGGTTGTATAACAATGGGAAATATTATTTTTTGGTTACTCAATTAAATATACAAGATCTCCAAACTAGTGACTATCTAATGATCTTCTTGGGCAATTTATTTTTTAGAATTTTCAGGATTTCTTGCCGAATAATGGATGAAGCCTTGAGTTACCAACCACAAAAATACATTGACTGACTTTCTCTTTGCCTACCAGTTTTGTTTTTTTAATAAGCCTTATCTTCTGTCTTAGTATCAGTTCTAAAATAGAAGAATGGCAAGGGCTAAGCAATTGGGGTTAAGTGACTTGCCCAGGGTCACGTAGCTAGGAAGTGTTTGAAGCCACATTTGAACCCAGCTCCTCCCAACTCCAGGCCTGGCCCTCTATCCACTGTGCTATCTAGGTGCACCCCCACCTCCACTCCATCAGATTTTAGAAACTCTTAAACCAGCAATATTTCTTATTAAACCTGATCACTCCCAAGTATCTGGTGTGGGCCAGATGTCCATAAACTAGAGCTTATGGACATCTTCAAAGGCCTTTTAAAAATTACAGGGTGGATTTGTTTCCCCCCGGGAGTGAGCTATGTCTCATTCTTCCTGAAAGGGGTGTGATCTTTTCTTGACTAAAAACAACATTGCTAATAAAAGATTTGAGTCTACTCAAGTCCAAAGAGATTCCCAAATTCTAAAATAGGAAAATCCCATCTCTTCCATTTCTATTTTTAACAAACTAAATTAAAATCAAATAGCAGCCTTAAGACACTCTGGTATTCTTCCAGGTTTTCTTTTAGTTAATAATTATGTTAACTTCATAAATCATTTGGCAAAGGCTACCAGGGTAGTGACCCTACGGAGTATCGGCACTATCACTTCTGCTTTTCAATGACTTAAGAAGGAGTGGAGATGCTCTCAGGATACTACAATGTTAATCAAACACAGCAGTCAATAAAGGGCTTTCATTGAAATATAAAGACCCTTGAACTGGATTCTAGTATTTCTGCTTTAACATATCTTATATGTCTAATAGAAGTAGTGGCTCCTTCCAGAATTACTAAGTATTTAATTTATGAAAGGGATGTGTGTGTGTGTGTGTGTGTGTGTGTGTGTGTGTGTGTGTGTGTGTGTTCTTTAGGTATATCTGGATAATATTGATATAGCTCAAGAATGGCATAGATACTTATGATATGGGATGTAGCTCATCGTTGTGAAGAATAGGAGGGGAGCTGTGCCAGCAGCACATAAACCTAGCTAGGGAAAGGAGCAAGCAAAATATAGGACCAGAAGGACTGGCCAATCTCTCCTGTCTCCAAGATAGGAGGCATATATAGATTAGACATTTCTATCATGCCTCAAATCTCTAGTCCAAGAGCATATGATTCAAAATAGTTTAGAACAAAAGGCATTTTCCTAGTTGTTCCCAAAGGGCAATGTAGCCTTTAGTTTGTACCTATCAAGTTAGCTGGTTCATAAAAGATCATCAGGACTAGCTAATAATCAAATAGAATAGAATACACCAAAGAATACACAAGCACAAAAGAACTTGTCAGCTGAGAGCAAGATAAGATCTCGGATCAAACCAAGGAAAGGATAATTGTACCAATTTCACTAAGCAGTCTCTATGGTTGTAGGTTCTGGAAGTTAAAGGACATGATGGAGAAGTTCTACATATTTATAGTTCTGAGGTGCCAGTCTGTCATCCAAGTCAGTCAGACAACAATAATTTATTAAACACTTTCTTTGTGCCAAGTACTCTGAATTTTCTCTCTCTCAATCTGTCTCCTTCGAGATCCTCTCTCAAAATGTATCCAATGGGGGAAGCTGGGTAGCTCAGTGGATTGAGAGCCAGGCCTAGAGATGGGAGGTCCTAGGTTCAAATCTGACCTCAGACACTTCCTAGCTGTGTGACCCTGGGCAAGTCACTTGACCCCATTGCCTAGCCCTTACCACTCTTCTGCCTTGGAGCCAATACACAGTATTGACTCCAAGATGGAAGGAAAGGGTTTATTTAAAAAAAATAAATAAATAAACTTAAAAACAAACAAACAAATAAATAAATAAATGATGTATCCAATAAACTGAAATAAGTTTCTTCTCCATTTGCATACCATTGAGGTTTGTCATTCTCTCAAACAGTCAGGAGTCACATTACCTTAAAAATCCCAAGTGTAAGGTCTTCAGAACACCCTCAGAAAGTTTGTCCCAAGCATGGGCTGAAGCAATGTTACTTCAGTATATTTTTTGCATACATTTATGGGTGTGATTTTCCCCTTATTAGAATATAAGTTCCTAGAGGGCAGGGACTGTTCATTTTTCCCCCTTTGTACCCTCTCCTTAAGGTCTAGAGTAGTAGCCTGGACAAAAACATAGTAAATGCTTCCAGAAATCTTTCCTCTCTTCCTAACTTCCCTATTTCTATTAAGAGTATCCCCCCAATTCTTCCGTTCACTCAGGCTTCCAAATTAGGTGTCATCTCACCCCTTTAATAAAATTTCATGGGGGCAGCTGGGTGGCTCAGTGGATTGAGAGCCAGGCCCAGAGATGGGAGGTTCTGGGTTCAAACCTGGCCTCAGACACTTCCTAGCTGTCTTCCCTGGGCAAGTCACTTAACCCCCATTGCCTAGCCCTTACCAATCTTTTGCCTTAGAACTAATACCTAGTATTGATTCTAAGATAGAAGGTAAGGGTTTTAAAAAAAATTTTAATGTTGTTTTCAGATCCAAATTATCTTTTTCTCTTTCTCTCCTGAGAAAGTAAAAAAAAATTAAAACCATTACAAATATATATTGTTGTTCAGTTATTTTCCAATTGTCTCTTTATGACTCCATTTGGGATTTTCTTGGCAAAAATCTTGGAGTGGATTGCTATTCCCTTCTCTAGCTCATTTTACATATGAGAAACCTGAGTTAAACACGGTTAAGTGATTTGCCTAAAGTCATACTAGTCTGAGACTAGATTTGAACTCAGGTCTTCCTTATACCAGGCCCACCGCTCTCTCCTTTACAACACATTGCTACAAAACAAGTTTTCACATTAACTATGTTCCAAAAAAAAAAAATCAGTAAATAGAAGAAAATATGCTTGAATCTGCACTGTGACCATCTGTTTTCTTTCTAAAGGTACGTATCATAGTTCATCATCTGTTCTTTGGAACTGTGACTTGTCAGAGTTATTGAGTATTTTAGGATTGATTATTTTTACAATATTGTAGTAACTATAAATTGTTCTCCTGGCTCTTCCCACTTGACTTTGTTTCAGTCTATACAAGTCTTACCAGGTTTTCTAAAATCATCCTCTTCATCATTTCTTATAGCACACCACAATCATTCTCTATTTGATGAGCATCCTCAAATTTCAATTCTTTGATACCACAAAAATAACTGCTATTAAGATATATATGTATGTATGTATGTATGTATGTATGTATACATGTATCTATTCTTATCCTCTTTATTTGATCTCTTTCGGGTAGCAAAAACTTTTCAACCTGAATCAATGGGTATGAATAGTTTTAGTTCCAAATTGCTTTCTAGGATGGTTGGAGCCACAGCTTTGCCATCAATGCATGAATGTACCTATATTTCCATATCCCTTCCAGCATTTGTCATTTTCCTTTTGTGTTTTTTTTGTCATCTTAGTCAATCAGATGAGTGTATTGTTTTAATTTGCATCTCTCTAACTAGTTGTGATTTAGAGAATTTTTTCCATATATCTATTAATAGTTTTAATTTCTTCCTCTGAAAATTGCCTATTCATATTCTTTGACCATTTTTTCAGTTAGAGAATGGCTCTTTGTAAATTTGACTCAATTCCCTATATTTTAGAAATGAGCTCTTTCTCAAAGAGTTTCACTGCAAGTATTTTCCCTCAGTTTCTACTTTTCTTCTAATTTTAGCTACATTGATTGTGTGTACAAAACCTTTTAATTTTATGTAATCAAAATTAACCTCTTCACTTCCTCTGAACTTCCCTGTTTCTTGCTTGGTTATGAACTCTTCCTCTATCCGTAGATTTGACAGCTAATTTCTCCCATGATCCACCAATTTGCTTATTATGTTATCCTTTATTTCTAACCCATGTATCCAGAATGTGAGATGCTGGCTTAGATTTAGTTTTTAATAAACTACTTCCTTAGGTGTGTGACTTTTGACTCCCCATTCTCTGTCATATCCCCCCTTACTATATCTAATTTGTTCCAAGACCTGTTATTCCTACTTTCTTAACAGCTCTCTCCTACATCCCCTTCTCTCCTGACACTACCATAATCATCATCTCATGCATGGACTACTTCAGTTGTCTGCTGTTTACCCTTCTTGCTTCAACTCTATCCCCATTCCAGTCAATCCTGCATTATTTTCCTCAAGAACAGGTGGTGACTATGTCATCCTCCCATTTGAAAAATCCCAATGGCCATGCTACTTGGAGGGTAGGTAAAATCTCAAATCTTCTTTTTAGCATTCAAAGCTCTCTTAATCTAGACCTTTCCTACCTTTGTAGTTTTCTTATATTTTATTCCCTACCTCTTCACGTAGATACTGACTTCCTTGCTATTCCTCACATAATCTATCTCCTGGTTAGCACAGTGCCTAGAACATAGGAGGCATTAATAAATGCTTGATGCTTTGGCTTGACTGAATACTTCTTTACATAATTTTAAATACTAATTAAATAAGCCCTAACACAATTTAGATAAAACATAATAATGAAGAATAAAAAAGTAATTATATCTAATTAATAATATCTACATAATTCATTCTTTCAAACTATGATAATTGTATTGAAGTCCAATAGTCAGATTTTTATTTGTATGTCAGATTTTAAAACTACATGGCAGGGGGGCAGCTAAGTGGCTCAGTGGATAGAGAGTCAGGCCTCTGGGTTCTGATGTGGCCTTAGATACTTCCTACCTGTGTGACTCTGGGTAAGTCATTTAATGTCCATTGTGTAATCCTATGTGGGCGAAACTATGGCATGTGTTGCAGAGCTTGCTGGAGAGGGCTGCTCCCTTCTCCCTCTCCACTGGTGACTGAGGACATTTCTCGTACCACCCGCCCCTATGCCCAGCAACCCAATGGAAGTGATTCCTCTCTCCCTTTGTTTGGAGTGAGGGGGCAGCTCTCATGTGGCATGAAGTTCATAGTTTGGGCAGTCTCTAAAAGTTTCACCATCTCTGGACTAGCCCTTACTACTCCTCTATCTTGGAACTGATACATAGTATTAATTCTAAAATGGAAAGCAAGGGTTAAAAAACTATATGGCAGGAACCTAGTGACTGCGAAGTTGACATATTAATGAATAGTTCTAGATAAACTGGGTTTCAGACTTCTTTCCTCAGTTAGAAATACAGCAGAACACCTTTATGGTGTCAGTGCTGGAGAAAAGGTCAATTGTTCAATGCTTCAATGGACCTGTCATAACAATGTATGTATAACCTCCAGCAGTGTGGATTATAATCCATCCATATCTGTCCATCCTTCACAGCTCCTGTCTTGTCCAATGTATTTTATTGAATGATTAATATTATTAATGTATTTCATTGAATCCATCTCAAGAGGTCCACCTAGTATAATGGGGACCTCTGCCTAGATTTCTTAACACCTTTAGCCAGAAGAATGGAGCAAAATTAGGTATAATCCCTTGCACTAAGTACATAGTCAATGTTCAATAAATAATCATTGATTCCTCCTTGCTTCTCCCCTTGTGTCCCATGTTTGCTTATTGGTACCAAAATGCTTGCACTTAAATTTGATTTCATATCCTAACATCTTGGTTTAGCAACCAGTATCTGCCATGAAATTAAGCAGACTTCCATGTGAGAAAAGTTCATAACTTAAAAAAAAAAAGAAAGGAGAAAGAGTGAAATGGAGTGGGCAAAATATATAAATGCATAACCTTAGTAATATAATTTTAAAGAAAAGAAATGTTTAACACAACAATAAAGGACTCCTTGTCTTAGCCAAAACAAATACCTTTACTTTTGAAAAAAATGTAAGCTAATATTTCCTCTAGGGTGTTATCTCTCTTTAAACAGGTTCCTGCTTTTCAGTAACTTGTGGTTTTTCCTGCTAGGAGAGCTCAATTCACAGAGCACTTACTTATGCTCCCCAGCTAGGCTTTATTTTCAGTTTGCCCTCAAAGAGAGACCCAAACTGAGATGGAAAAGCATGCATAAATGTTCACATATTGGATTCTATGTTCTATTAATCCCTTATGACTTAATGAATTGTGGATCAATGTCTATCTTTTTTCTTTTTTTCTGATAAACTTTATCACTATTGTTAAAAATAGAAAAGTACTTGACAATTCCCATTGTCAGTCCGTGCCCAATCCTATTTTTCTTTGACCATCAAAAGGTATAGGCAGCATAGCCTTTGAGTGATCTTAACTGCTCAAAACACTATAATAATTACACAGTGTGACTCTAACCATGTTAAAAAATAACTATTTTATTAGTAACTTTTATTTTTATATTACTTATATATCCTATATATCCTTCCTATAGATCAATTCCATAAAACAAAGAACTTTTTAAAATGCAAAACAAAACCTGTCCAACAAAACCTACCAACACATCAAAATTTTTTGAAATGATGTGTAGTGCTCCATGGACATTCGCAGTCCCTGGCTCTATATAGATGTGCTTCTTATAGCTCTTCTTTTGGGGCCAGATTTGGTTATTATGACACCATAGCTTTCAACTTCAGTTACTTTGTGGGTTTTCTTTTTATTACATTGTTGTAGACATTGTATATTACATTGTTGTAGACATTGCTCTGATTCTTTTTTACATCACTTTGTATCAGTTCATATAAGTATTCCAATGCTAGTCTGTATTTCTCATGGTTTTTACTTTTTATAGCATAATAATATTACATTGCATTTATGTACTACAACCTATTTAAGTCATTCCCCAATCCATAAGTTAATAGTTTTTGACTCCAGCTCTTTGATAGTACAAAAAGTGTGATCATAAGTGTTTTTAGTTATTGCCCTCTTCGGAGTATCTGTGTAATAATAGAATCTATAGGTCAAAAAGTATGAATAAATGTTAGCTAATATTAACAGTTTGCACATTACATAGCAGACTGGAACCCTTAAGTCTTCATTACTGAGTAGAATTCAATACAAAGATCTGACTTGAATAGTGTCTAAAGATTATATGTTTATAGGTCTGGAGTTAGAATAAAACCCATAAGCTAGTCCTTCTCATTTTACTGATGTGGAAACTGAGATCCAGAGAGGTTAAGTGACTTGTCCAAAGTCACAGGTAGTGAATTTCAGATGCGAGATCTGAATCAAGTCTTCTGATCTCAGAATCGGGAGTGAATTTTCCATTTAGTTACTAAACTACTTAAAAAGTCTCATTAAGAAAAAAAAATATATATATATGATTGCTTTTTACATGGCATTGAGCCCCAAACAGCATCATAGTGAGATTTCAGTGTGTAAGTTGTGACAGTTTAAAATATTTATTTTATGTATTCTCTGCTTAACTGTTGATCCTGTCAGATACAGAAACTGGAACCAAAGAAAGCCCTAAATCAGTGGTTCCCAAAGTGGGTGCCACCGCCCCCTAGTGGGTGCTGCAGTGATCCAGGGAGGCGGTGATGGCCACAGGTACATTTATCTTTCCTATTAATTGCTATTAAAATTTAAAAAATTAATTTCCAGGGGGCTAAGTAATATTTTTTTTCTGGAAAGGGGGCGGTAGGCCAAAAAAGTTTGGGAACCACTGCCCTAGATGAATCAAGGAAAAACACATACATTTGTCCCCTAAATTCTAAAAACCTTAATAGTGAAAGAAAGAAGCCTTCCCCAAAATGAAGAATTCCCCACAGAAGGGCACAGGGTCCTCAATATGTCTGAGTTTTTTAAATAGCCAGCTTCATAGCAGATAACACTTTTATTTTTAAACTGTTTTCTCCAAATGGCATATGTAAAGACTTCCCCTGGGAAGCTCTGCAAGCAATTGTACATGACAGGCTAACACTATTTGCTGATAACAGTCGTGCCTTTCTCCTGTTTCTAGCTGCTTTAGCTGCCTTCTTAACACCTCTCTTGTTTCCCTTGTAGACAAAACAAAAAAAAAATAATGTGCTTGTAACTTTTCTGAAGTAATGGAAATCTTCTCACCCTTTTTAGTAGGCGACACATAAGGTACAAGGGTGAAAAGGTATATTGACCATTAGATTAATTCCATAGCTCCAAAAACCCCATTGGTACCTACAATGGGAGAACAGTACCGGAACTTGAAATGATTGATGAAATAACTTTTAAAAAATTAAAAATCCTTACCTTCTTTCTAAATGTTGGTTCCAAGGCAGAAGGGTAGTTAGGACTAGGCAATTGGGGCTAAATGATTTGACCAGGATCACACAGCTACTAAGTGTCTGAAGCCAAATTTAACTCAGGACTTCCCATCTCCAGGCCTAGCTTTCTATACACTTAGTCACTCAGCTGCCCAATGGAAAAATTTTTTCCTATAATCAGTAGAATTGGAATGAGAAAGAGAGAGGTAGAGAAAATATTCTGTCTAGAGAAAGAAATTATATACTCAGGGCTGAAGACAGAACTGGAGAGTTGAGATTGAATACATTGATTTTGTTCTGTGATTTTTCACTTATCATGTTCATTTTGTTTTGAGGCCTGTTTCATTTGCTGAAAACAAGGCACATTTTAGCCAGCAGAGCTAAAGATTCCATGACTTCCTTTCTTTGTTCTAAGTAGTTTCCTCTCAGACCTAATCCACCCATACTTACCAGAGAGGGAGGAGGATGAGCCAAGAGGAGGAGGATGAACAACCAGTGAAGGAGGTAAAGGGTAAACAGCAAGCATTAGGAGAAGTAGGGAGAGAATCGGGATAGAGTAGTCATGAAGATTACTACAGGTAAGGAAGTAAAGCTAAAATAGCCCAATTTCTCGTTTCAACAACTATTTGGCTATCTAGAAGCTCTAGGAAAAATTATCTCTATTTCCCTCAATGCCCTATGATGATCTTTAGCTGATCAGTAATAATTATAATTATTCACATTTTATGGAACTTTAAAGATCTAAAAGAGTTTTCCTTACACCAACCTCATAAGGTAGATAGTATAAGTATTATTGTTCTCATTTTACAAAAGAGGAAACTGAGACCCTGAACTTAAAATTCCATATCGTTTGAC
Source organism: Gracilinanus agilis (assembly GCF_016433145.1). NCBI lineage: Eukaryota > Metazoa > Chordata > Mammalia > Didelphimorphia > Didelphidae > Gracilinanus > Gracilinanus agilis. The sequence goes on from NC_058135.1 coordinate 23,051,406, forward strand.
CTACTTGGCTACTTAGCCAGCCAACATTGCATTCCATGGAGCAACCCTGCTTGCAGCACCAACTGAATTGATCATTATTTTATGAAATTATGAAGTGGGGTAGGCATGCCCAGTTCTTTGTGTTCTTGCCAGGAAAGACCATATGGCAGTGGGGAGTAATGTTGCAATCCCATTTTAATAAGGCATTTAATAAGGCATGGGGAAAATGACACAGAAAGTACAGAGACAAGTGATGAACGGGTTATAGATAGAGACAGACGACATGGGGACAGGGGATGGGGTAGTCTAGGAAAACTGTCTGCACAGAGACAGAGGATGGGGAAGGGGAGAGGCACAAAGAGTAACTTACATGGTTTAAGAGTTAGGGGCTTGGATCCAATGGAGATCGAAGAGTGCTCGGGGGAGCAAGAATTTGAGGTCTCATTTTTATAGAGTTTGCGGGGAGGTAGGCTAACTCTTATCTATGGTAGCTTGGAATTAGTTCATTAATCTTTTTAAATCATTTCAAAGTTGCCAGTAAAAGTTTAAAGTTAACACAGGCACATCATCTCAAGATTATCAGCATTATTTGATCTGCTGGGCTTTACTGAACAGGTCTGGAATTTGTCTAGGATCTACATATCATGGGGCCAAAAGGCTCTGACAGCAAGGCCTAGATGGAATCCTCTAATTCAGCACATGTTACTATGATGGGATTTTTAATTGATGCAATTTGTCAGTTATGCTCCTTTGATCTTTGGGACCATTTGTACAAGATTTCTAGATTCTCCTTTTCGAATCTGCTTCCTGCTATTGCCACTTTATACTGGCTACTTATAAAAAATTACTTATTATATGGACTAGAAGTGGAGGGAATGGTCAAGAGGACCTGAACAAGATACAGTTTTACCATAGGATCTTGGAGGTTAAATGGCGACTTTGTGCTTAGAAGAGCATAGAATTTCAGTCATCTAGTTCAACCCCCAGATTCCACAGATGAAGAAACTTGGACCCAAGGAGATGAAAATACTTGCCTAAGATTACAGAGGAGATTATGAACCCTGGTCTTCTGACTCGAGTAAGGCTGAGCACAAAAAGTGGGTATCCAAGACAGTTTTCACAGGATTACAAGATCATAGATGTACAGGTAACGGCAGTCTTAGAAACTATCCAGTTCAACCGCATCATTTTATAAATGAGCAAACTAAGTCTCAGAGAGGTTAAATGACTTGCCCAAGATCACACAAAAAAAAATATCAAAGATAATCAAATCAGCTTGACTCCAAGTCCAGCATTCTCTCCGTTAAGCCATCTCCTGATTGCAAGGCAGCATACTGTGTCACACCACACTGCCTCTCAAATACAATACAGCCTCCCATCAATGGAGTGATATTTTCCTCATTGCCAGAATTCAGTCCAGGCAATTATACTGAGTAAAAATGTACTGATTTAATGTCTTTTGTCCTAGAAAAAAATTTTCAGGAATTCATCAACAGACAGAATGGTTGACACAATTTTTACAGAAAGGCCTCAGATTGGGTCAGGGAGGAAGCTGCTTAGAACAAATAGAGGAAGTCATGAAATCATGGTCTGAGGCCGGAGACTCCTTTTCATTAAGCAAAGCAGGTAATGAATAAAATAACTGTTAAAGAAAAGAAATTCAGAAGAATACAGATGAATCTATCAATCTCAAGTCTGATGGGAAAAGATTAATATCCCAAAGCTGCAGAGAATATGATGGAAAGGAAAAAGCCCAAATCAACTATGATACATTTTGCATCAGAACTACCAAAAGGGAAAGAAAATTGTTGTTCCCAAAATTTTCTTGAATGGAAACTTGGATTCTTTTAGATCATTCCACAGATTCTGAGTGGCAGTGGGTATCTTCAGATACATAGCTGTCTCAAAAAGCTAGATCTCATTTTCTTAACAGCTTGTCAAGCAGGATAAAAATCTAGATTTGGTTTTGGTTATGACGTGCATTTTAATGATCCACAAATAAACCAGAAACCACATTCTGAACTTGCCTGATCAACAAGCTCAGGCAAAGTTTAGGATACATTTTTTTTTGCTTTGTTTAAAATTGTATCATAAGTCTTAATACCCATCATAGGAAAAAAAAAACTTTCTGAAATTGGAGGTGGTATGTTTTGTTTTTTTTTTTCCCTTCTGCCTAGATCATTAGTGGATTGGTCTCCACAACAAGCAAAACTTGTAGCTCAGGCTTCTCAAGGAATGCTATCAGATATCCACCTTCTCTAACCCCTAGTGTGTGCTGATGCTTTGCCAGGCTGCACTATATTTGGATTTGTGTGTAACATTTAATACTTTGGTCCAAGTTGTATTAAAACAAAACACTTCTTTCTATGGGAGATTGACTTTTGCTCTGTCCCTTTTCTGCATATTTACATGTCTGTAAAGCAGAAGGATTATATTTCCCCAGGAGACATATCTGCCCTCTTGGTGAAAGGGCTGGAAGTTCTCCTGGCGTTCCAGAAGTCTCTATTTTGAGCCTCTATTATTCATAATTTATATATGTCACTGTCTTTGGGCCAGAAACATGATAGTGTTATTGAGTTACAGTTTCCCAATGATGACACATAGATCTATTTATCAGTTTACCTTCATGAATCTAGGGACACCATCTATATCTGGGCAAATTATTTGGTTAGTGAGATATGAAGAAAAAACTCAGATAAGTTTTTACTTTCTCCTATAAAAAGTAAACCATAGAGAGATTTGTAAGCCCAAAAAATTATGTTCACCAGTATATTCAACTGTAGGTCATTAAAGCATGGGGTCACTGCCTCCAAGTTCAGAGTGGTAGACTTATGGTGACATTAGTTATAATGATACCATTCAAGTTTCCATCCAGCACATTCTTTACTGACAGACTAAGAACCATAAATAAAATGGTAAAGCTTTTAATTAGGAAAGAATAGCTAAATTAAAAAAACACAAAAAACAAAAAACAAGGAAAAGCTCTTATACACAAAGAATAGGAAATGGTCATGACAATTTCCCACTTATTGCCATGCCAAGCACTCTCCTGGATAACTTACATTACCCGGGTTGTGTCCTAACTGGAATGCCTCTCATAGCTCCATCACCCGGTAACTGGCTGTATTTCATTCCAGTTTTCCGCTTATCAATCATTTCCATCCCTAATGTGGCTACTCGATACTTCTTTGCAGAGCTGCTCCTGTCATCTGCTGCTAGGCATCTTCTTCATTGAGTTGTTATTAACTGCTTGAAGTTGTCTTTGGCTTTTAGGACAGGGTTTCTCAGACTTTCTGTGAGTCATATGGCTTCCTTTGGACATCTAATGAAGGCTATGTACTCCTCCTCAGAATTGTATTTTTAAATGCATAACATAAAATGCAAAGGATTAAAAAGGATAAAGATACGATTCCCATTTCCATAAAGATATGACAGACGCCCCCAATCTATTTGGGAAATTTTGTTTTAGGACTTCTTCTGAAAAGAGAATTTTATGGCTATTATGAAAAATTGTCCAATGCTAAAGATAAATCAAAAATGGGTTTTAGGGGGGATGGGGTGGGGATGTAGAGTCCGTGGCCATAGCTGTACCCAGTGGTCACAGAAAGGAGCCTTTTGAGTCGAGGGTTTTTTTTTCCAAATGCCCACTTATTCCTTGGTCTCAGTGGGCATTTCCCCCAAGACTCATTTAATGTTTCAGTTGGGATGAAGGAATTCCTGTTAGATCCTATCATATTCTGGCAGCTAGTACTAAGGCCATGCAAATTACTCTGAAGTTTCAACAAGACTCAAGGAGCAACTTAATAACCCCAAAGGGGCAGACAGAGTTGGCTACTTTTGCCATGCCTTCCTGCAGGCCACTGTCCTTCTTATATTATGAATGTTATTATGAATAATCATTTAAAATATTCCTTTTTTAAACTGTCATTCATTTTATCTTAATTATAACTTCTATAAAATTACTTAACCAGTATATTTAGTAATTTCTGACAAAAATATGAAAAGTTTTCCCTTTCCAATTACAAATATTGTAATTAAAGTTGTATCTACAATATGATTAGCATCTGGATTAAAAGGAAACACTTAGTTAAGTCTTTGGCATATTTTCAAATATCTGAATGCTTGGCATTGTGAAGACATTTCTGGATAACTGACTGAATTTTTAAGGTTTTAACTTAAACTTGGACATTGGTTGGATAAAATTTAGCTCTCCTTATTTGCCCTCAAACTTCCTCCCTCCTTGAAAGAAAAGAATGAAGATGAAATGAATAATTAGTGCTGATTTTAAGTCACATTGTTTCACTTTAATTTTTTAAATTTCAAAACTGAATTTGGTTTCATTCTGTAGGGAATGTTGTTAGCTGGTGCACCTCCAAAAGATTTCAGGTTTAAGAAATAATAAATAAATTTGTATTTTTCTTTCTGATGACTATTGGGAATTCATCTAGCACTCTTCATTTATCCTTTCCTCTCACTCTGCCTGCCTTTTGACAGATCATCTTGCTAACCTTTCTCATCATTCTGACCATAGGTCAACTGAGAAGGGCTGTACCATTTAGCATCTTGGATGTTGTTGAGCCGAATCAGATTACTATTGAAAGAAAATTCTTGAAACCTCATAAGAGTTACTCTGTGTCTTTGAGAATTTTAAAGTTGTTACAAAAGAATTTAGTAATATTGTATATTTAGAGACATAGTTTTCTCCTATTATTTTTTTTGTAAAGCAAGCATTAAATTTAAAGGAAAAAATGATGAGATGCCTTCATTTAGACATAACAAAAAGTGTTTTGTTAATGCTGCTAAATCTTTTGGAGAAGTAAGCACTAATCTTTGGCTAAAGAATAGTTTAAAAAATATTTTGTGGTATGGAATAATCAGATCATGAAAATATTTAAAGATTCCAGTTGCATATTTCTCAGATCAAAATGTGTCATGTTTATTTTCTTCTCCTTTTCCTCATAGCTGCCAAATATTTTTGGTGATTGACTTTGGGGAAGTTTCCCAGAGCATTTTTACAAAGTAAAGGTCAATAGGTATATTCATGTTGCTCAGGTAGGAGAAACTAGAGATGGCATGAATATTATCTATCAATGGAATTAAACACTGGTTTATGATACATTTCTTTCTCTATATCTTGCAACCACACCTTCTTTTTAAAAATACTAAGTTTATGACAAATTAACCCGTCATTCACATTTTGGCTGGGAATGACATGTCTCAATGCATTCCATTGTAACTACATATTGTGGGCTATTTCCGTCTGAAGTAGCACTTTTCCCAAGGCACATACATAGATTTTTTTAGAAAGGCTTGACAGAATTGCTCTTGTTAGTGGCAGCAGAGAGTTTACAGATTTACTATTAGTCAATAAAGTGGGCCAAGGTTAGATTTTCCCAGAGACCCTTTCAACTCAGAAAATGCCACTCCTATGAATATCCTTATTTGTTCACTTTCATTTCTCACAGTTTATTTCTTAGTTTCCTAACAGTGTAGATACAGTGCAAAAAGATATATGATATTTTTATGAGAAATACCAAATGTCAACAATATCAAGAACTACCTTGATATCAGACTGAAATTAGTACTTAAGGAAGCTGGATTGAAAGAAATAAAGTGATCAAGTCTTCTGAACCAAAAATGTATGATTTTAAATATACCAACTTTAGGCTGTCAAGAATAATAATGGCAATGAGTTGTCTGGCTTCCTTTGTCTAGAAGCTAGGTGTCTTTCATGACCACCCACTTCCCCAGGATCCCCAAGAGTATCTTTAAGGGGTTGGAAGGTCTTTTATCTCTGTCACTGTTTCAAGCTCAGATTATTTGTGTTCCTCTAATTTTAGGGGGTCCAAGCACCCCAGTTCCATTTAACCACTTAACAATCAGAATAGCTTTTATTGAGGAATATATACCTCAATGGTGTACCAAGAACAAACCTAAAAATATTCTCCCACTCCACTCCCAATACCCAGGAATTTTCTTATTTATCTTTCAGGCTTGGGGCTTTGTGATATAAATTGGGTTTTATTTACATAGCCATTTTAAAATGGAGTAAGGATTTCATAGTTGTTGTTTTTTCTTGAAGTACCCCTTCTAGAACTACCTGTTCATTCATTTCTCCAGTTAGGTGCCCTCACTCACAGGTCGGGTGCTCCAGAGGGTAGGTTGGTCATTTCCTTTGTACTCAGAGAGGACCAAAATGACATCACTATGTTGGGGTCAATGTACAATGTGTCTGTTGTTGATCAGAACAATACCTGCGCTGAAGGCTCCACCAAAGGTTGAGCACAAATAGCCCATAGGAACATTTGAAAATAGAGCTGTCTCTAAATTGGCACATCTCATGTTTCTTTTGAGTTGTTGCAGTTCTGCTTTGCTCATGGAGCACAGCTTCTTCTTAGATGTGGTTATGTCATTCTGATTTGTTCTTTGCCAGTGTCTGCTATGTCTAACAATTGATACTAAAGTTCTTCAGAGAGACCTTGAGAGTGTCCTTGTATCACTTCTTCTGATCTCTGTGTGTGCCCTTGCCTTGTGTGAGTTCTCTGTAAAATATAGTCAGTGACCTCAGATTTGATTAATGATAGTTTGTTGAGAACACTATGGAAGTTTACAGCTCCTCTTTCTGGGATTATGTCCTTAACGCTGAGTAGTGTAGGTCCATCAGCAGGGATGACAGTGGATGGAATTGAACCCAGCACAGATAGCATCTGGACAAAACAGCTGAAAGATTCCCCATTGCAAGTCAGCCAGGCCAACCCCTTGAAGTGCACAATGCAGGACCCAATGGCTGCCAGGCCACCCCAAACACTGGAATAGACCATAATATAATCCTGGGACAGAAATCCCTTTACCCCTCTACTGGGGAAATGAGCAAAAGACAAAGAAAAAACTGACCTTAGAAAGCTACTTTAAAATCTTAGAAGAGGTCAACAATGCTAAAATGGAAACATATGAAGCCTTAAGCCAAATTGTGAAAGGGTGTCAGGCTCCCCCCAAAAAAACTTCTTGTAAAAGCTCAAAAAGGAGTTTAAAAATCAAATAATAAGAGAGGTAGAAATAAAACTGGGGAAAGAAATGAGTCAACAGCTTAGTAAAATATATACAAAAGTTGACTGATGAAAACAACTTAAAAGATGGAATTACCTAAAAGGAAAAGGAAGTACAAAAACTCAATGAAGAAAATAACTCCCTAAGAATTAGAATTGGACAAATGGAGTCTAATGACTATAAAACATCAGGAAACGTTGGCACTGAGTACTTGAGATGCATCGTCTCTTAATGTTTAGGGTCTGAAATTTCTCAGTCTCCTTCAGAGATGATATTCTAATACCATTTTCCAACCCCATTCCTATTTAGTTTTGGTAAACAGGAACAACTTGTTAGGTTTCATAGGATGTGTAAGCAAATGGAATGCCTTACCATCAGTGATGGTCTTTTTAAGCACTTTTATCCTCTTATCTTGTGATCAACAGGCAGCGAACAGAAACTTTTGTAGTACCTGGGTAGAAGCCAGGTATGTTGATGCTATTAACTTGACTGAAAAGCTTCACCAGGATACATTCAGTGGTATATGGTGTAGAGGGCAGAGCGTTAGAGTTGGTGAGTGAGGATAAGGGTTCAAATCTTTGCTTTATCACTTACTACCCATATGACATTAGATAATTATTTTACCTCACATTGTGGTAACAAGGAAAGCACTGACTCTGGAGGTTCAAATCTTGCTTTGATGCTTATTACCTATGGCCTAAGACAAGTTAATTATCATCTCTGTGCCTCAGTTTACTTACCTGTAAAATCAAAGAATTGAGTTAATTGGCCTTAGATGCACCCTTCCAGTCTCAGATTAATAATTCTGTAATATCTTTGCCTTAATTCTCTTCTCCATAAATTGGTATATTTGATTAGATAGCCTATAGCAGTGATGGCAAACCTTTTAGAGGGGCGGATGATGTGAGAAATGTCCTCAGGTGGCCAATGGAGAAGGGAGGGAGGGGAGCAGCCCAGCCCCATATCCCTCTGACTTTCTAGTAACAAACTCTGGAGAACTCTGTGCTGAGGTGACAGTGTGTGTGCCCACAGAGAGGGCTCTGAGTGTCCCTTCTCACACAAATGCCATAGGTTCACCACCATGGGCCTATAGGATCTCTTTCCACTTTTATAGCGATGATACTATATACTCTTTATATTCCCTAGCACCTAGCAAAGTCCTCTGTACAAAAGAGGGGATGATTATGTTTGTTGATTAAGTGTATATTTGCTGAATAAATTCAATGAATGAATAGAAATCAAACTAGTGGCCTCTTCTTTGTTCCCATGCTCTTACTAAATAACCAATGAAACCATAGATCAAACTAAAATAATAGCTTTTCAGTGAATCAATTGTCTCATTGGTGTGGATATTCCTTCAAGCAGTACAGATGGCAAACCAGTGAACTTCTTTGAGGTCCTTAAAATTTACCACATGGATCTGGAAAAACTCAAATAACAGAAAGTACTCCCTATAGACTAGGTTAACAAGAAGATATTTTAAAGTATTTTCTACCTAAATACAGTGTTTATATAAGAATGCAAATGTTTGCTCTAACATTTTATTATTTTATGTATGACACAACATTCTCCTGTGGCGACTACAAAAATAACAGGAATGTTTAATTATGAGAAGGAAAGATTGTAGTGTTTAGAGTTGCATTCTGTAATAGGGGTTGAGCAGGCCTATGGAGGGTGAGAGTGGGGAAGGCACAGTCCTTGAAGCATTCACAGACATTCTTTGCCTGGTTTCAGTCAGAGCAACCATATAGAAATGTGGGAGGAACAAGTTTCTAGCCAGTAACTGGCTGAGAAGCTGATACTGTATGATGACAACTAGACTTCTAATTGGCTGCAGAGCAAGATGGACAAGTTACTGAGTCAGTACAGAGTGCATACAAAAGAGGGACGTAACCATCTCTCATTCTGGTTTTTTTTTTTTTTTGGTTGCTTCAAGTGAAGAAGATTATTTTGACCTGAAGTGGGTAGGGGGCATCAGAAAGTGACTGCTCTACCTATTATCATGTATTTGTGAGCACATGGTACCTCCATTTCATTTGAGTTTATCCTTTTCTTATCATAGACTTATTACAAGATGGAAATTGCCAGGTGACATGATGAGCTCAAGAGATCCATTGGTTCTGTGCAAGATCCCACTGGTGACAAGATTTGGTAACAGAATCCATTGAAGAATGGTAGTGGTCAATGACAGAGAAAGAATCTACAGACAAATGTGGAAATAGTACCTGGAAAATGGCAGAAGTTTAAGGGAGTGTGACCCTTTGGAATGTAATGGGCTGCTAATTATGGACTCTAGAAAACTGTGATCCTCAGAGCCTTGAAGCAAAATACATCTAGAGGGACTTGCATGAAGGAAGAAAGTCTTCCAGAGTCAAGGAAGTTACCCTTTGTTACATGTGTTCTCTACATTTGTGCCTTGCTGTCTTTGGACTTTAGGTTTGAGGGGTGTATGGGATGTTCAGGGAAGACTAGTACTTCTGTTGTGAGGGGTTGTCAAGTCTTTGATGCCCTTTTACCACCCACCTCTCACCTATGGCTCCAAGTGACCACCAAACTGTCCTAGAAGATGGGCTAAACTAGGTTGAGGGTAACCAACAGACCTCAAACCTATAGGTGAATGTCTACCCTAAGCATGTGAAGATGCCCCAGGGGAATAGGCAGATGTGAACAATTTGTTCCAATGGGCCATGAGGGTGACAGAAGTAGGCACTGTGGAGAACTTAGAGCTTGGTTAGGCATTGAAGATGCCAAGGTCATCCACTGTATCATAAGTCATTTCCAATCTTAGTCATCTTTTCTTTTGTCTCTGGAAGAAAGAGTGAGGCCAACAACTTCACTCAACTCTGTCTCATTTAATTTCAATTTATGCACAACCCAATAGACATCATCCATACCATTTTACCATTTATCATTTTATTATTTTACTCTCTCATTATTTTATTATTTTACTCCTATTTTGAAGTCAAGTAACAGGCAAGTGATTAAGCAGCAAGTACAGATACACTGGGAGCTGTGGTATTCAGGTATGTCAAGGCATAGGGCCATCTTCCAAGTGGACCAAATCAATAGTGGATAAAGAAGCTCCCTGGGTCTCCAATTTTTTAAAGGACTGCATTGCTACCTCCTGGTATGAAGAAGGGGTTAGAAAAGGTGCCCTAAAAATTGTCTGCTTGAAGTGGTCTGCTTCATCTAACCCTGGTCTGCTCACTGCCTCAGGTAGGGATCTTATCCTGTAGTTGAAACACACAAAAAAGTACAAAAATCTTTTTGAAGATAATTCCACTCACCATTGGTACATGGAATATGCACATGTTTATGGACAACATGAAATCCAGTAGATGCGAAAAACAAAAAGCTCTTATTGTGAGAGACCTTAGCAGGCATTGCATCTAAATAGCAGCCCTAAGTGAAATAAGACTGGCAAATGAAGGTCAGCTTACCAAAACTGGAGTTGGATATACATTTGTTTCTGGCATGGTCACAGTGATAAAGAGCATTGTGAAGCTGGCATAGGTTTCATAATCAAATCTAATCTAGTCAACACATTTGTGTGCCTCCCCCAAAGAAGTGAACGATAGGCTCATGACAATATTACTTTCATCTGCAAGAAAGTATCCTGCCATTATCAACAGGGCAAATGTTCCCACCATGACGAACCCTGATACAGTCAGAGAAAAAAGTTATGAAGATCTGGAGAACCTCATCAGCAGTGTGCCAAGAAGACAAGCTTATATCTAGATAACTTTAATGCCAGAGAAATAACAGGCTATCAGACATAGCAAGAAGTCCTTAGATGGAATGGATTTGGAAATAGCAATAGTCACTTCTACTGAAGACTTGTGTGTCTTCAACTTGTGCATCATCAACATTGTCTTCCTTTTTTTTTAAAGCAAACTTCATGGATGAAACCTCACAGCAAACATTGACATTTAATAGGCTAGGTAATGACATTTCATATAATTATATATACATATATGTATATGTTTATGTGTGATATCATATAATAATGTGAGAAGAGACAGAGAGATGTGAAAATGACAAAGGCAATGTCTGGTGCAGAGTGCTGCACAAATCATAGACTTATCTTTTCCAAGCTAAACATTCGCATTCAACAAAAGCAGCAGCCCAAAGGTGTGATGCCTACCAGAAGACTTAACATCAACAGATTAGAGCTCTTCTCTATGCAGGAAATTTGTTGCTGAATTGAAAGGAAAGCTGAACCAACACACTGTTGGAAACAGTGGAGTGGGAAAAGAAATTTAGCATACAGTACCACATTTACACGTCTAGGTCATAAAACTTGAAAGTATCAGGATTTGTTGGATGAAAATGATGTGGAAATTTAGAAGCTCTTCAATGAAAAATGAGAACTCAGGATTGACCATTAGGATATCTATAAGAAGGCAGTATTGAACTTCATCAAAAGTAAAGTGCAAGGGGGCAGCTGGATCAGTGGATTGAGAGACAGACCTAGAGACAGGAGGTCCTAGGTTAAAATTTGGCCTCAGACACTTCCCAGCTGTGTGACCCTGGGCAAGTCATTTAACTCCCATTACCTAGCTTTTACCACTCTTTTGCCTTGGAGCCAATACATAGTATTGATTCTAAGACAGAAGGTAAGGGTTAAAAAAAAAAGATTCAGATGGGAGTGCTGATTCCATTCTAGCAGAGATTCCATTCCAGCAGAGATCTATAAGGCAGGGGATCCACTCTGCTCATACAAACTGACTGAAATCTTCTTCTAAGTTACATAGCAAGAGGAAGTCATCCCTTAGCAGATCAAGGATGCCTCCATTGCCCAAGAAGGAAATAGATTGATCTTTGACAATCAGGGGTGGGATCATGGCATGAATTTGGATGACTGGAAAAGCTCACCAGTATCGTATACCAGCTTCTTGACAGTATACTTTGTATGGATTCTGGATAATGGACAAAGGCTTTCATGCTTTCCCAGTCATCAATGAAGTGAAGCAGGATTATGTGCTCTCACTCCCATGTTGTTTAGCAGAACATTTTCAGCAATGTTGTCAGACACCTTCAATGAGGATGAAAATAGCATCAAAGTTTGCTACTGCACTGACGGTTAATTATTTAACCTGAAAAGGCTACAAGTCAAGACTAAAGTGGAAGGAGAGTTGGTGCATGACTTTTTATTAACAGATGATTGTGCACTCAATGCAGCCTCTGAGACTGAGATGCAACAGAACATAGATTGATTCTCTGCCACTTGTGCTAATTTTGGCCTGGAAATTAACACCAAGAAAACAGAGGTTCTCTTCCAGTCAGCACCACATCGCCCATATGTAGAAACTGTGGATAAATTTTCTTACCTTGGCAGTACACTTTCCAGGAACATCCATTTAGATAATGATGTTGATGTACAAATTGCCAGAACTAGTTCAGTATTTGGAAGACTCTGAAGGAAAGTGTAAGAGAAAAGAAATATTAGTCTACTTACAAAATTGAAGGTCTACAGAGCCACTGTATTGACTTCATTGTTGTATGCTTGTGAAACCTGGTCAGTAGGCCAATGACATGCGAGGAAACTTAATTGCTTCCACTTGAATTGGGTTAGGAAGGTTCTGAAGAATACATGTCAAGATAAGGTACCAGACACTGAGATCCTTTCTTGAGCTGAACCGCCAAACATTCAGACTATACTGAAGAGAACACAACTCTGTTGGGCTGGCCATGTAGTTTGAATGCAAAATGTCTGCCTAAAAAACTATTTTACACACATGTCAGCTACTACTTTACCTAACTTTTTTATTTTTGTCAGCAGCACCATAGTATCATGGACTTAAAATTGAAAGTGACCTTCAAAGTTGTATCCCAAATCTGCATTTTAGAAATAAGAAAACTGAGGCAGAGAAGATTAAGGATATATATATAGGGTCAAACGGGAAAAAAGTTATCTGAGGCAGGATCTGAACCCAATTCATTCAGTACAGTCCAGTGCCCTCAATCAACTATGCCATGTTGTCCCCTTACTGTTTTAATAGGCCAGGATCACAACATCAGAATTATTCTCCAAAAGTCACTCTTTTTCGTTTGCCTATCCAATCAGTTGTCCAATCTGGCCAATTCTATCTTTACAATATCTCCCACATCAAAGCCACTATCTTGTTTTCAAATCTTCATTTGTTCTCACCTATACCATTGCAATAGTCTCCTAACTGGTTCCCCTGCCTCCATTCTTTACTGTTTCCAATCCATCCTCCACATCCATCTTTCCAAAGCCCAGTAATATTTCTGAGCATGCTGTTCCCCTGCTCAAAAAAGCATCAGTAGCTCCCTCTTGCTTGTAAGATAAAATAAAACTACTCTGGCTTTTAAAGTCATTGACAATCTGGCTTTAGTTGGCCTTCCCTACTTATTGCACAAATTCACTCTATGTTCCAACTAAATTGGCCTACTTGGTGTACTCTGCACAGGACATACCATCTCCTGTCTCTGTGTTTGCACAGGCTGTCCCCCAGGCTGAGAATGCACACTGCTTCCTCACCCCTATCTTTGAGGATCTCTAGTTTCCTCAAGGCTCAGCTCCAGTGACAGCTCAACTAAGGTCCATCCTGATCTCTCCCCCACCTCCCTCCCTTTTAGTTATGCCTTCCTCTTGGAGAGGCAACCTTCTTGGAGGTTATTTTATATCTATTCTTATATATTTATATTTTCTTATCTTTGTACATATTGTATCCTTTCAATTGAATGGAAACTTCTTGAATTCAGGGATTGTTTCATTTTTATCTTTGTACTCTCAGGCTATTTCACAGGGCCTGGCACATAGTTGTTAAATGCTCCTTGAAAGAATGGGTGACATCAAAATTATATAATTTAACATATCTACAGATGACTTTAAAGTCTGCAAGTGTTTTTCTTGAAACAGCTCTATAAGAGAGGAGCAGCTAAGTGGCTCAATGGTTAGAGAGCCAGGGGATCCTGGGATCAAATATGGCCTTGGACACTTCCCAGCTGTGTGACCCTGGGCAAGTCACTTAACTCCAATTGCCTAGCCCATATTGCTCTTCTGCTCTGGAACTCATACCTAGTACTAAGAGAGAAATTTAGGGTCATTTTTTTTAAAGATACATAGTATAATACTTTTATTTCCACATTATGAGTTAAGAAATTCAAAACATCTCTGTGTCTAAGTGAAATAGAGTCTTCTGACTTTAAGTCCCCATGTAATATACCAAAAATATCCAAATGCTAAACTGATTGCCAGAGTCATATATTGCCCTTTGGCTAAATATTTGGCAGCATAAACAGATATCCTTTTAGGAGCTGAGAAGTAAGTTAGTAATCCAACCAAAGAGAGGATTGTAGGGAGAAGTTACTGACTAGAGTATAACATCAAGAGAAACAACCAAGCCTGCCTCTGGTTCCTATTAGCCCTATAGTCTCTCTGAGCCCTCAGGTTCCTCATCTCTGAAACTGGAATTGTGATACATGTCGTATCTAACTCACAGGGTTGTCTTGAGGTTCCAAAGATACAGCCAATAAAGAAGATGTTATTAAGTAACTACTACTCAGTAGACTCAAAAGTGAAACAGCATTTGCTCTCAGGGAGCTTACATTCTACAGGGGGAGACAAATTATTGTCACTATTCACAGATAAATCAACATCAGAGATTTATATTTTGTGCCTTTTAAGGTTAGCAAAATACTTTCCATACTCATATGTATCAGAGATATTGTTCCCTCCAAGAATTCATGTCACAACCACATGTTTCTGTTGAGAGAAAAGTAAAGTATTCATCTATATGCAGATCTAAGGAGAAGCACTTAAAAAAAAAAGAGAAAGAAAATAAGGGGAAGATGTGTTATTTCCTAGGTAGAGGATAAGGTAAGGAAACTCCCTCTGTTGTTTTAGGTTAGCTTCTTTTATGGACCTTACAGCACTAAGAAATACCTTGGAAGCTAGAAGTCATCTTCAACTTTGCATTCTCACCCCAAACAAGAACATAGGTTGGGAAGAGTAAAAGGAGGGAAATTTGAGTTGCCTAGTTCCTGGCATGACTCAGGTCAGTCATCACTTAGGCTTTCCCAGGGTGGGCAAAGGAAGAGGGATGCTTTGAAGCAAGGCCAGCCTTCACCCTGGTACCACCGAGGGCCTGGACTATGCTACCACTGCCACCTGAATGTACTCTTGGATGCTGCCCCTCCCTGCCTTTTTTTTTTCCAGGGTGTGGTTTTTTTTAAACATTTATTAATATTCATTTTTAACATGGTTGCATGATTCATGCTCCTCCTTTCCCCTTCGCCCCCCGCACTCCCCTCACCCATGACCAATGCACATTTCTACTAGTTTTGTCATGTGTCCTTGATCAAGACCAATTTCCAAATTGTTGGTAGTTGCATTGGTGTGGTAGTTTCGAGTCCACACCCTCAATCATGTCCACCCC